>NW_018128249.1:113229-114892 GCF_001952655.1 Monopterus albus | reverse complement strand
ACTCTCTTAAACTGGATGAGTTTTATCCTTCATTAAGTGCAGTCAAATTTCCAAACATCCAGAAGATGGCACAGAGGATGCTGGTGTTGTTTGGCTCTGCCTATGTGTGTGAACAGACTTTTAGTGTGATGAACACCAACAAAGCACCCCACAGATCCCAGTTGAGTGATGAACACCTCAGATCTATTCTGGGAATTGCCACAACAAAACTAACACCAGACTTCGATACACTGGCAAAAAAGGGTGGTCAACAACACTGTTCCCACTAAAAGTGAATGTACGGTAAGTATTAACACTGTAATGCCTTTTATATGTTTATGTTTGATATGTATACATCTGATGCTGGCCCGGCCCGTCTGTCAAATTTTAAGAGTCAATGTGGCCCCTGAGCCAAAAAGTTTGCCCACCCCTGCTCTATAGGCTACTTACAGTCAACATAGCCCATAAAATACTCTGTACTGTTTGACTTCCCTCCCCAGTCTGTGACTGGCAGCTTCAAATTCATTGGTTCCTTCTGAAGATCTTCAAAAGCACACGACAGATGTATAGTTAATTTTTTTTTAACAGGCTTGGTAATTTCATAAACTACAGCTGCTCGCTGTACTTTATAACAATCTTTACTCAAACAGGAGGGAACTGTGCATTTGTTGGGGACTATTTTCAGTGGTGGATGAACCCATGTTTGGCCTGTAGTGAGTATTTGTGTGTAGGACTGAGTCAGAATAAACTACAGTGTGTGTGTGTGTTCATGGTTATGACCCACCATGACACAGCGTGGTTACTGATGGGGTTTAGTAGTTTCTAGACACCGTGGAGCTCAGAGGGAGGAGAGAGATCAGGCTGCAGTACACACAGGATGTGTTAGCAGCTTAATTCACTGTTGGTTTTGATGTTCTTATGGGATTTACTGACAACAAGAGGAATATAAAACATTTCCACCTGTTAACATCTCTAAATGGTTTGAGGAGACATCTGATCAGAGGAAGTGGTTAAAATGTGGGTGGTGTCATATGACAGCATGGACATGAAGGGAACTGTGGAGAGAATGATGGGAGATGTAGTGAAGTGATCATACTCATAAGTAGGGGAGAGCTCAGAGCGACCCCCTCCACCCCCACTCTGGGAGAAGGGAATGTCTGAGGGACTTATCCCAAACTCCTTAACTCTGGAATCATGGCAGGAGAGAGACGGAGAGAAACAATAAGCAAGAAGAGGAGACAGGAGAGGATCATGTTAGGCTCACAACCACAGACATTCATTTAATTCAGTCTGAAGAACATGTGAGGAGGAGGTAAACATGCCAACACTGGGTGACTACACCAAATATTTCATCATAGAAATTCTAACTAGTATTATGCTGAACAACAAAATCTCTTTAGGTGTGATTTATTAAAGCTGCACGAATCAATATTTCTAGATCAACAGTGAGTCAAATGACTATAATGTGAAAAGTGTCGCTGGTAGTGATAAACAGGAGAATTATCACCCTGCCCTTTAGTTGTCTTCAGCTCAATGTTTTGGTTTATCTGACAGCAATGTAAAGGTGCATTAACTAAGAGTTTACACATTGTCTGATAAAATCAAGTGAAAGTACGGTCTGTAAATCAGCCCCGCCTGCCGCCTAGCCAAGGTTAGAAGAAGGGGTTTTCCAGCCAGCAGTCAT
>NW_018128249.1:104547-112713 GCF_001952655.1 Monopterus albus | reverse complement strand
TCTAGGCTGAAAAGACATTAGGTAGAGCAGGTTTGAATGATTTGGCTCAGTGTTTGGTAAAGCCACTGTACACTTCCTGTCCAGCACCAGACTGCAGTGATACACTGCAGTGGCTTAGTAAGTCGTTTAATGTGCTTTTAAAGATTATTCTAAACAGCAAACATCTTCTTGAGAATTAAACTGGAACTCTTTGTGGCATTATTACATTAACATTTACATACTGTGTAATTAAAAAGGCGAGACTAGTCATGATCAGAAGCTTTTATCGGTTCAGAAGAATCTGTTTTACCTGTTGGCATATCGCAGCGTGTTCAAGGTGTTTTCACAAGAGGCCATTCCTGGAGAGATGGTTGCGATCTGCACACATTGGAGAAGTAGGATTTAGTTTTAGTGATATCATTATTTATCAGGACTATCCAGAACTGTTCAATAGCACATCTGTCCACAGTGGGTACAGCAATACATGCAGCTGTGCTGTTGTCTCACCATGCATGTTCTGGAGTTTTCTCCTATGAACGAGTCCCTCAGCACTTGGGTTAACTTGCTGGCTCTAAATGGAGTGTGGGGCTTGTTTCTGCCCAGAGCTCGAATGCACTCCTGCAGACAGAGAAGGTGCATCGTCAAAACTCACACAACAGTAGATCTGGAATGATTACTCCACAAAAATATTCATAACTGCTCAACTCTGTAAATCAGTGATCAAGAAAAACTGAAACTCTTCAGTAGTTGTCTCCTCAGACTTGACAGTGTGCTGCATTTCTCTGTTTTGTAACACAAAGTGATTTTCTCTGGTGTTTGGACAAAACCAGAAACCTGATGTGACCTGGCTGGTCACGGAAAACCGATGAGCTGTGACACTCATAGTTCTCATTCTCTCTCACCTCAAAACAGATACCACGTGTGCTCGGGTCCATTCAGATCTGCTGGAGTATTGGATGTACTGACACAAAGACTTGGGATGTGCAACAGTGAAACAGTGAAACAAGACCCAACTTGATCAGACTAGAAGAGGGGAATATGGACCGTGCCCATTTTGGAATCTGTACAGTAAAGACATGAGCTACAGGATCTCCTAAATACTGAGACCTTTAGTGCCAGCAGGCTCTTGTTGATCTCGGCTCCTTCGAGGCGAGTCTGCCGGTCAGCGCTGGATGTGTCTGCCCCTCTTTCATTCCCTGCCAGGTCAATAAGGGAGAACTTTCCGTGCATCTTCCCCCTCCGACGCAGAATGATTTGGAACACAGCGTGGCTCCGAGAGGAGTGAGCGTTCGCAGACGTCTGACCAGAAGTCCTGACGGAGGCAGACAAACACAAAGTCTCTTTCTGAGGATCAGACCAAAGTTTTCTGAACAATATTCATAACAATCATCTAAGTAATATCACAGTGATTTATTTAAACTATGATGATTACCTGCAACTGTTTCCCACTTCGATGAGTTTAAGGACGTCCTCTGTACATTTCACCTCCCTCTCTTGCAGCCCCACCACCTGCACCTGCTGCTTCCCGTCCTCTAGGACCCGTAGCTTGGCTTTGCCGTTTAGAAGGTCAAACACCTTTAATACAAACATGAACCGGTTCGGTTTTTCATCTGATGTTGCTATAGCTTTGCTGTCAGGCAGCTTCTTGAAATGTTGCACAGGCTGGAGTAAATTATTCTTCAACATATGTTCAATTGATTACTCATACAGACATACATGCACAAATACCCCAGGGCCTGTAGTTACAGAAACGCCAGGGCCTTGAGCTAGGACAGTTTGTTTTGACAGAAAATACATCTGACATGCAGAAGAGAGATTTAGGTCACAGGGGTATGACAAATTTAATCCTCTAAAGTCACTTGCCTTGCCGCTGTAGATCTCAAAAAACGTGGCAAAAACTTGCAGATCCAGCTTCTTGTAAATTGGCTTCTTTAACATGAGAAAAACGTCTCTGGCTGCACAAGGAAAGAGGCGGAGAAAGCCGAGTTCAGTTCAGTGGAGTAACCGGCAGTGAAGATGGAGGTAAAGAGGAAACTAACCAGACAGCACGTAGATCCCCTTAGAGCAGTCCTGGTTCTTTCCTGAAAAGTCTCCGCCCATCGTCTAAAAGGAGACATGAGTTACAACAGGAAACGTGCACAGAAACAAACGCTTCTCACCTTAAGCACTCACGTGTGTCTTTCCACTTCCTGTTTGTCCGTATGCAAAACAGGTTGCCATTCCCCTCTCAAAGATGGTCTCGACCAGCGGCTGAGCGGTGAACCTGCGAGCAGAGATCTGTTAGCGACGAGACTTTTATTCGCACTGCTGATGTGTCGGCAAACGCACACCTGTAAACCATCTCATTGGTGGGGTTCTCATCAAAGGCGTAATCAAATCGAAATGTCTGGTTCTCCAGGTAGCGTGTCAGGTCGACCTTCTGCTTGGGCTCATGAACCATTACCACATCCTTGCTGGGAATGGTGATCACATCTAAATCCTTCAGTGACAGCTCTGAACAAACACGGCAAAGAAAACAGCGCTAAGTTGAGACAGAACATAAAACGTTAACTTTGCTCTGTGCACACAGCTACTCTTACCTTTTTTATTGAGGGGACGTTTACGAACACAAACACATATCCTGTGCTCCTCGATCTGAAACATTAAGAGGAACAGAGGGATACTGTTTATATCCTTGTATCTGTTTATTTCTCAGGACGTGCTGCACAAAGCTGATGCTGCAGACACGAGACGTTTAACCCATCAGTGCCACAGCTGTTCCCTTTTAGGAAACACATTGAGAGCCGATGTACCAGAGTCAAATTCCTCATGTGTCCATCACACCTGGCCAATAAAGCTGATTCTGATATATTTGTATGTTCATATTTACCATATTGTTCACAACAACCAATAAACCTCCATAGGTTTGGTTAAATACTCTGCAGTTGGTTCTAATAAAATCTCATGCATTTACCAGCTTCTCACTGTATCTACTGTGTAAATATCTCCAAGCTGCTACTCTAACATTTAGTATCTGATGCCTGGTGATCACAGAGGAAATAACCAGATCCAGTTGTCTTTATCTAGAAACCTTTATTATGCCAGGCTGAAGTGCAGCAGACCGAATCTGGAAACCCGGCTCTCAACCAGACTCACCAGATCATTTGTGTTTAAAGGCCTGTAGTCCAAACTGGCTCTGAAGTCTCGGATCATGCACATGATTTCATAGTTGGGTAAATTGACATCCACTTCCTGCAATGGAACAGAAAACATCAAAACAAACCTGCTTCCATAAAGTCTCCAGTTTGTGCATCTTACATACAGACATGGCAAAGAAAAACAGAAGCAAGTGAAGACCATGTTCTTCAGGTAATTCTTCTCATTTCAAAGATATAAAAAATATTGTTCAACACAGGCCTAAAACAGACTTGAACCAAACGCCGAGGCTAAATACATTATTGATTATAGCGCCTCAGGATAAACTGGAGACACTGTCTTTTACTCTTTTTTAATACAAAATGCACTGAGAAACATAACGGTACATTTCATTTACTCCAGTGGTTAAGAAAGGAAACCGTCTGCAGGAACTGGATGACGCTGAAAACCTTGGGAAGGGTTCCAGCACCTTGTGAATAAATTCCTCAACCCATGGTTAAATCTAAGTCAGACTACTCTGACAGTAGTATTAGTGCATTATCCTCCTCATGAAGGTGAAAATGTTTAGGTTGTGTTCACACTGTTTCTAAGAGGTGCTGGCTCAGCTGTTTGAGGCTGATGTTGAATCCACACCTCTCTATAACAGTTTCAACAGAAATGACCATCACCTACATGAACAGGATTTATTGCAGGAGTGTTGGCTTAAACTAACTAGTTAGTTTGAGCTAGGTGTACCTAATAAACTGGCAGCTCTGCTCCTCACCTGCGCTCTCTTCTCCCTGAGCTCTTGCTGCTGAAGTCGTCTCTTTTCTCGCTTTTCCTGCAGTTTTTCCACCTCCTTCACACAATTGGATTTCCTCCGGGCTGCTAAGAAGGGAGTAAAATAATTTAAAATGGGGACTACTTTCAGTAGCGGATCAATACGAACATGGCCTCCAGTGAGTGAGCTCATAGTCTATAGAGAAGGTGAACCAGAAAATCTACAATCATTTTCATAATGGATGATCATTTCCTTCATTTTCCAAACATAGAAAACCAAATATTTTCTCAGTACTGAACTGGGAGGATTTTATTAATAGTTTTTGTCAGAAATGAGAATATATCAACCACCTCTGGGTGTTGGGCTGTTCTACACTTTTCCAAATGTGTAGCTCTGAGTGTTACAGTAAGTCTGAGTTCCACAGAAACACACTTTTATTCTAGTGTCAGCAGCCACAGCATAAACCCTAAACAAGTGCTGTAGTATGAGTCCAGCAGCCAAAGCCAGAGAGGAGCTGTGAAAGAGCCTTTGAGGCCTGGGCACAGCTGCATGTGAGCGTGACGTCACTGCCACCAGAAAACAACAACAGAGACACTTGGAAACTATCTCCAAGTCCAGCAGACAATACCAAACTGAGAATCACCTGTGGCATGCATTACCCAGGTAAAGAGCCCGTGTGTTACCGTTCTGCTGCTGGATCTGGGCCTGGCTGAGCGCAGGTGGAGGGGCGATGGCAGGTGGAGGCGGCTCTGAGGCTTGACTGTGCTGACTGGGACGGGCCCGGGTGGTTCCCACTGCTGCAGCTGAGGAGCACACAGTCCAAGATAATGGCTCATTTATGCAGGTTAAAGGGTCATTTCACCCAAATTACAGAACAAACCTTTTTCCCCACTTAGCGCCACTGGTATCAACCCATGGAGATAGTTTTGGTTTTATTTAAAGCTTAAACAGTTGATCAATTAATTGAGTAATATCTCAACATAAAATTAACTATTTTGATATTTTGTGTAATATTAATGTAATATTCAAATTTATGTAAATGAGCACAGTCAAGTGGGCACTGCCCAGCAACGCTGCTTCCCCCAGGTCGACTGGTGAAATCACTGAGAATCAGGATACGATGGAGAGAAGGAATATTGAAGAGACTTAGTTGGATATGTTTGAGCCTTGTTCAGACCCAGACTCCAATCAGGAGTCTGTTGTTCACCAGAGTTGGCACCTGGAAGGCGTGTGTAAGTGCAGTTAGTGTCTTGTTTTTGTGTAACATTAGCCTGTAACTGGTGGCTAACAGCCATAGTGGTTTTATAAAGTTATCATGCAGCATTAATGGTATGAAAGAGGTCTAAGAAAAATGTGCAGATGTATTTACAGTGGGCTGAGAGTTTGACAGTATGCCAGTAATTCGATCTTCTCGGTTTATCCAACAGGTAATCTAGTTACAAAGAACTGGGAGACAGGTTATTAGCAGCTGGCAAACAGTTGGCACACAGGGAGCCAAATTAATTCTCCAACAATGTCACGTGTCTGGTATAAACTCATGTTAAAAATGGCCCAGCATGTTTGCTCCTATTCCTGGTCACTGAAATCTTCTGGCTGCACTGAGACCAGAGGCCTCAGGTCTCTCACCGCACTCCTGAAGGTATCCGCAGGTATCTACAGGTGCACCATGACTGGTTGTCAGACCTCGTGTCATCACACACTTAAGTTTTCTCGTGCATGTTCGAAACCCTGATTTGAGGTCTTCAGAAGGATTTCAGTAGGCAGATACAGCATCTGACCTGAGTCACTGCTGAGCCTGGAGTCAGCTCTGATTCAGAGTGTGGGTCAATACTGTAGGTCTCTGGGTGTCTCCACATTTAAATGAAACATACCTCTGTTCTCCCGTGGGGCATTCTCAGCCTTAGGTATCGCTGTAATCCGTCTGGCCTGTAAATCAGAAACAAAAGGACCAAAAAATAAGAGTTGGATGTGGAACGATTTCACTGATGAGGAACTGTCCTCATGATCGGAGGATTTCATGCAGAAATCACAGTTTCAGTAGTCATGGAGCGCAGTCGGTGGGGCAGTGTTAGTCCCAGTCAGGCCTGTTATTTTATCTTTGTGAGCTTCTTTTAAGATTTATATGAAATTTCTGGAAGCTGTTTGTCATAAATTTAAAATATTATTTCTGGTAAATGTGTTCACCCACATCAATCATTTCCTTTTATTGAGTTCAAACTGTCACACAGCAGCACAGACTTGTCCAACAGTGCCGAGAGCGGAAAGTGGCATTTGGCACTTTGCCCTAGTGGCACCTGCCGATTCAGATGCCACTTGGAACTGGTACGGAGCAGTTGGACAGTCGCCGTAACGCTGACTGACTCACTGAAAAGTAATTTTAAATATCTCTACTGTGCAAAGCAAACACTAGAGAACACCTTAGCTAACATGGTAGCCTAGCCATCATAGCAGGCCTGTGTAATCAATGATAGAAATATTGATGTAGCGGGCCGCTGCTAATGTACCATACAAACTGTCATTATTATTCTGGCTTGATTAGTTGTTAGATCGTATTATTGTATCACGGACTGACTGAAAAGTAATTTCAAACATCTCTACTGTGTAACAAAAGCAAACACTTTGCAATGTCGGTGTCTCAGCTCAGCCTTCTTCCTGTGACCCAGGTGTTTCTCTGGAGCTCTAAATCAGTGTCAGCATTAAACTGTAAGTAAAGACATGCCCAAGAAATACTGGACAAATAAAATGACCCCAAGAGTTCATGAATGAACATAAAACAGTGACTCAGATAATGAGCTAACGTTGAACTTCTCTATGGGAAAAAAGGGCCGATAGCCGGGGACAGACCTTGGGAGCTTTGCTGGTTTTGGCAGCACTGGAGGGAGGAAGAGGAGCCTCCGGACTCTGTGGTATCTCCTCATCGGGAGCAACATCTGGATTCAGAGCGAAGACGCTCTCCAGGTCGATCTGAGGCATAAACGAGAGAACACACATGAAAGCGTAAGATCGCTATTAAAACTGTGCCATCTACAGATGAGCACCATGTTTTAATAAAGAATAAGTGAAATAACAAACGCCACAGAAGGTGTACCATCTATTTGGAAGAAAAGATGTTCTCTGTGTTGCATGTGGGATGGATATAGGCCGGAGCTGATGGTCTGTGTGGGTGTGCACGGGCAGTTTATTTGAAGTTTGTGTTGTGAAAATATTCGCTTTATTAAGTTTAATTGTGTTTTGGTTAGGTTAGGTTACTTTATTTATACCCGTAGGTAGATTTGTTTTGCAGTCAGATCAGATCAGATGACATCCACATTCACTAAAAACCACAAACATAACACCGACACATACACCGAACGTAATAGAAATACTCAGAACTCCACCATTCGGCACATAAAATAAAAATAATAAAAAAGACCCCAAAACAAAAAACGTGAAATTATTATATACAAAATATTACTGCAGCTTATTCAGCTCTATAACAGCAACAGGAACAAAGCTGTTTTTGTACCACGTCGTTTTACAACTCGGAACTGCAAACCTTCGGCCAGAGGGAAGATGCAAAAAGTACTGACTCCCCAAGCAAGCGACTAGACCACTTAATTACTTGCTCCAAGGATTTCCTCTGTCTTAACGTTATCTGACCAAACCATGACACTAGAGAAAACGATAAAATAGATTCAATAAAAGCTTGATAAAACATATTCATTAAGGTTCGGTCAATGTGAAAGTGTGCAAGTTTCCTTAAACAGTGTAGACGTTGCTGACCCTTTTTGCACACCCTTTCACAATTTTCTTCAACTCAATGTACTATCAGTGATCGTCCCTAGGTATTTATATGATTTCACAGACTCAAGAGTCTGCCCTTTAAAGTAACTCCCTGCCTTTGAGGTTTCCTCCTGAAATCAATAAGCATATCTTTGGTTTTTATTATGTTTAGTTGCAGGTAGGATTCCTCACACCAGCCTACAAAATCATCAACAACTGGACCGTGGCTATTTTCACCATCCCTAAGAAGACTGACAATAACTGCATCATCAGCATACTTTATGATGGTTCTATTGTCCCATCTACTCTGACACATATCTGTATAGAGAATAAAGAGTAACGGTGACAACACACACCCTTGGGGAGATCCAGTAGAACCCCCCCTTTGGTACCACACAAATTATCTTCCTGACACTCTGAACTGTCTAAAAGAAATTTATGAGGCTGGTAAATAAATGAGCAACCAGACTGGTGGGAGTGAATGAGTGAGTGCATCCCACTACATAAAAATGTAAGTGAGGAACAGAAAG
>NW_018128249.1:99347-104517 GCF_001952655.1 Monopterus albus | reverse complement strand
TCGATCCACTCCACTGTCACACTCTCGTTGTCCTCATGCAGTGATGTGACCATGGCCTGGTGTATTCGTCCTGCAGTGGCGGGCACAGACACGGGATGTAGAGTCAGGTTATGTTTGATGCTGGAGCCTTTAGGTCAAAGGTCAAAGTGTTTATTTATCATATGCACGGTTAGGAAACGTGTTTCCCTGTACCATGAAATTCTTACTTTAGTCACAGGAGCAGACATTAACACGTGCACTGAGCCATGAATCAGAGGTGCAGTATCTGACTGAGAAGTTACATTTTCCTTGCAATAAAAAGCCAATTCTGTGAAATCTTAACATTTTAGTTCGGGATGTCTTCAGAGACAGTTGACCATTAAAGAAAGGACCCTGAGATGCTAATGGGTGTGGCTCGTGAGGGATGATGATGATGACACTTCCCCATCATTCAGTGTGTGCCACATAACTTCAGCAGCTGTTGGACCTGCTGCTAATGATTCTTGGCATGTCAGTCGTTAAAATTTACACATTTTATAGGAGAAAGGTTTTTTTAAACAGGCTTTTTCTGTGCCTGTGAGATGAGATGCAGTCAGAAGGGAGAGGCCCCTGCATGCAGCCATGCATCCATCAGCCCGTGAGTCACAGGCCACTGCTGGATGATGCGGTGCAGGTCGGTGCATGCACCTCATCCTCCGGTGGAGGGTCTCAGCCAAGAAGCTGGGAGGAGAACAAGCAGGTGTCATTGGTGGCTAAAGTCACACACAGGTGGACGGCTCCGCCCGGCCGGCGTGACTCCGCAGCAGGGCAGTAAACACTAATGTTGTTGAAGCTACATCTTTAACACCTCACTCGATACGATACGAACACGATAACCCAACGAAGGTGATGTAGCAGCCTGCTAGCTAGCACAGACATCGGCTGCAGTAACGGAGCAGCCGGATGGAGAGCGGTGTCTGGGGGTGAACGTACCGTCGCTCCGTTTTATCTCCACGTAAATACCCACGAAGATCTTCCCGAAAATCCCGGCCATCTCTCCCGCTGCGTTTTTTTGTACAATTCGTGTGTCCTGCTGCAAAAACCGAGGTCACTATCGGTCAGTCATAGGAGAGGCAGGAGAAGAAGGAGCCGCTGCGCATGCGCACTGTGATGTCTCCTAGAATAAAAAACGTCAGATTTGATCGAGGCTAATAATTAAAATGTCATTAAAACCCATCCTGACAAGAAGGCGGAGAAGTGGAAACACACCGGCTCTGGATGTTGTCACAATATTTATACTGATCCTCAAATTATGGCGGAGGAAGTAGATGGATTGTAACAATAATAGTAGAGTAACAGGAGACTAATACAGTGTAAAATACTCTGGTGCACGTAAAACTCATGCATTCAAAATGTTACTTATGTAAACGCGCAAAAGTATTAGCATCAAAATATACCTAAAGTACCAGAAGTAAAGGTACCTGTTATGCAGAATGCAATGTCAGATCAGAGGTCAGTGTCAAGTCAAGTCAAGATTTTTATTTGTTATTTATGCATAAACAGACCTTCTAGGCATATAGGACGTCTTGTGCAGCTCTCCTTTGGAGTCAGGTAAGGAGTCAAAACCCAGAAAGAACACTTAGTCTTAAAATAAAAAGTTACATAAAGGCAACAAAGCATTAAAACACAATACACAAAAATAGGGTAATAGTATTTTCCCCAGTGACCTTCGAACATCGCACTTAGTAATTCACATGGTGGAGTTGGATATGTCATTACGCTTGGTGAGGTAGTGAGGGGTTATAACGTACTGAAACACAGTTTATATTCAGGCCTGTTTTCATTGCTTGGTAGAAAATGTCCTGATATTATTCAGGTCCCACAAAAGAACAGTTGATGAGATGCTCTTACAAAAATACCTTGTGGAACATTTCTCTATTACTATTGTGCATGTCTACTAAGGAGTTATTGTACATATATTCTCACAGTGGCTGCTGGAAGGGCATTTAATACATTTTGAGAGCGTTTATAAATATACAGTACAGTATCATTGTTGGTTTAACAGAAAAGAAGAATACTGTGAGCCAGTTGGTTGAAGCTTCCCATCACCATCACTAGGTGGCAGTAGAATTCTGTTACAGGACCAACAATCTGGGTTATAAAGTTCACTGTGCAATTGGATGTTTATTTTTTATTGTAGGCTAATTTATCACCATCTTGTTTCTGGTTTCGAGTGTATTCGTGTCCACATCCTTATCAACAAAAAGGAAAACAATGAGTAACTAAAATACTGTGTAAACTAGTCAGTTCCCCTACTTTTGCAATGCTCCCACATATCTGTGATGTATTATTATTTTATTATTTATTGATTATTTGTTCTTCATTGATCCTGGTGTTCAGGAAACGTTTTAGGCTACTCAGAAGATCGAATTCCACTTCGTAGTTCTGTCCTGAGTTGTGGTTAATATTAGCATTATCTCTGTACAGGTAAAACGTTCGCATATACCTTAATTAATCACTAATTTAAGGCACCGCCCGGTCGGCCTGTCAAGTGACCCAAATCAAACGCACTCACCAGTAACCAACAGGTGCAGGCGTCTGGCTAATTGCTAAACGGCCATGACACCTCCTTCTGCGTTTTCTTCTGAGCTATCACCGACGGTGAGGAGTATTTGTGGCTGTTCCCTGTCACAGACGTGTCACTGTTCATTCAGGTCACTGTTCATTCAGCCCAGATCACTGTTCATTCAGCCCAGATGTGTCACTGTTCATTCAGCCCAGATGTGTGTACAGACTTTGAGGAGCTCGGTGGGACCAGACAGGCGGAGTGTGGACTGGTCTGCGTTGGGAATAAACGAGCAGAGGACTTCGCGGTGCACTGGACCTTCAGCCTGACCTTCATACAGGTGAGCAGAACCACACCTGGGTGTAACTCTAGATGTGGAAAACTGCAGGTTTTCATTGCTTTAACGTGTGTGCACGCGCGTGCGTGTGGCTGTTTACATTGTCTGTACATCTCTGTTGGCCTGCTGTTCTGGTCAGTAGTAGAAACTTGGTGCTTTAGGAGCAGGACCCACATATCACCAGAGTTTTGTCAATCTTTAGTCGTTTTGCATCTTTGTGTTCATTTTGTGTCTATAGTTGTGGCAACTTGTTTTGTGAATGTTTTTATTAATTTTTCATTAGTTTTAATTTCTTTTCCTTCTCTTTTTAGTTGCTTTGTGTCTCTGTGGTTATTTTGTCCATGTTTTACTTGTTTTTGACTATGAGGTTGTTTTGATTGTTCTTTTACATTTTACATCTCCTATTAGCTGATTTTGCATTGATTTGATAATTGACTCTCCAACAAGAAATGCTGCTACCTCACACAGAGGCTCTGGTCCTCGGCCCCGGGGCCTTTGCCTAAAGGGCCCATTGAGTGATCCATCTGTGGGCAAAGTATTATACTTTTTACTCTTACAGTTACTGGTTTGGGGGCGGCTGCAGCTCAGGAGGTAGAGCGGGTCGTCTCCTAACTGGAAGATTAGCGGCTTGATTCCCGGTTTGTCTGGTCCACATGTCGAAGTGTCCTTGAGCGAGACACCGAACCCCCCATCACTCCCGGGGATGATGTTTGACGTTTGTGGATTTGTCCTCTTACACAAAAAGTCGGGGCCCTCTATAACATTAGAGTTTTCCCTGTAATGATTTGAGAAAAGTCCAGAAGATGAATACAAAGCAGTCTTTCAGTATTTCACGACCCTTCAGTTTTATCTGGTGATCCTTTGGAGGCCCTGACTCCTAGGTTGGGAACAACTGGACTAAACTAGTTGTGTATATAAAGCTGCCTCACTTGGAGGCATCCGCCGTTTACGTCATCACTACGAAACAGGACGTGATGGGAGGGGGAAGGGTGGTTAGGAGCAGCTGATGGTGTCAGTTTGTTTTGGGTCTCACTAGACCCTCTGGGCTGAAATGACAGGCAGAGTAGGTTTAATTAGTGATGGAACTAATCGTCTGTTGCAGCCCTACTTGAGTGTTGAACTGCAGCCACAGCGGCTCATCCAAATGTGTCAGGCTGACACAGCAGCCTCCTCCCACTACCCCCTCCAAAAGCCTGGCTGAAGCTACAGAGCTGTCACCGCTGCTGTGTAACAACCATCCATTACTGAGATGATTGAAGACCGCATACGCCTCTAAGTCTGCTGCATTCTAGTTACACAACAGTTCACCTCAGACCCGTACATTTCATCAGCAGAACAGGACCATGTCCTGTTTTTTAACCAAACAGGTCATTGCATGCAAACGTTTACAGTACATGTTGCTGCATGGAGACAAATTAAAGGAGAATGTGTAGACGTGTCGATGAGATGCTGGGGATATATAACTTAGAACGTTTCTCAGTATTCTATTGCTTCCTGACAGGATGAGTGGATGGTACAGGGTCTGGTCTTATTTAAATGCAGCAGAGGCTTATTCAGTGATGGAGTGAACAAGCTGATGAACATGTGAGCTGGACAGAGGGATGTTTGGCCTGATGTGCAGTCGTCTGTTTGGCTCCATATGGGGGGGCAACATGAAAAATCAGGTTGTTGCTGATCTGTTAATGGCTGTTTGAGTCCCAGGGTCTGTGGAGCCGAGTTAGAAGTGGGAGCAGTGGATATCTGCTGCGTTTTGGTCCGTCTGGTACCTGTTCTCTCAGGTTTCTCTCCCACACATCAACCAGCTGGAGTCTGGTTGACTTTGTCACTAGTTCAGGTTCAAAGGTCAAAGTGTTTATTTGTCATATGCACAGTTAGGAAACGTGTTTCCCTGTACAATGAAATTCTTACTTTGCCGTCCACATGAATGCCACAAAATACAAATGAAATATAAAGTAGATAAATAAGTAACACAAAATCGAAGGCACTTTAATCAGCAAATAAAATTTATAAGACATCAAATAAAATATATAAGAATATAATAAGAGAATGTATGCTGCATGGGAGCAACAGTCAAAATGTAACCCTTCCTCAAAGAGCCAGAGTGTACTGGTTTATAAAAATTTTTCAGTACAGTAACATCTGAGGGTATAAGGAGATAGCTGCCACTATAACTGCAGTTTGTTGTTATTTGGGAGGTTTTGGGGTCTTATCCTGAATTAATAACATGAAAGAGGGAGGTCTGCAGGGAACTCTGTTCACAGGTTCATGGTAGTCAATTACTGAGTGAATATCTCCGCCAAAAAAAAAAA
>NW_018128249.1:91651-98391 GCF_001952655.1 Monopterus albus | reverse complement strand
CTCAGTCTGTACTTCGCAGCTTTGTACTTCATCTCATTGCCTGATCTGAATGCATGAGAGCGAGCATGCAGCATGTGGTGTACCTGACTGTTTATCCAGGGCTTCTGGTTGGGAAACCTCCTGACTTGTATGGTGGGCACAATGTTGTCAATACAGGTACTAATGTATTCGGTCACATACTCAGCATAGTCCTGTACGCTGACAGAAAAGTCCTCTGAGGTGGCTGCAGCTTTAAACACATCCCAGTCTGTCTGGTGAACCAGTCCTGCAGGGTGCCTTCAGTCTCTGGGGTCCAGAGTTTAATTTGTTTGGTGACAGGGTTTGTTTGTTTCAGTCTTTGTCTGTAAGCTGGATACAGGAACAAAGAAATGTGGTCTGAGTATCCAAGGTGGGGGCGGGGTGCGGCCCTGTATGCACCCCATATGTTACTGTAAACATGATCCAGAGTGTTCTTGCCCTGAGTGGGAATGTTCACATGTTGGTCTGTAAATTTCACTGTTTAAAGTCGCCTGCAACGATAAATGCAGCAACGGGGTGAGCTGTCTCTAGCGCGTTGATGGTATCATAGAGTTTACTGAGAGCCGCAGAGAGTTTAGCTCTTACATCTCCACACCATGAGTTATTAATAAACACACACACACACCACCTCCTTTTACCTTCCCTGAAGCAGCAGTGCGGTCTCCTCGATGTACAGAATGTGTTTGTAGCTGAATCGTGGAGTCTGGGACTCTGTCAGAAAGCCAAGTCTCGGTGAGAACTAGAGCACAGCATTCTCTGATTTCCCATTGTGCTGTAATCCTAGCCCTTAGCTCGTCCAGTTTGTATTCCAGAGACTGTACGTTAGCGAGGAAGAGGCTGGGTAATGGTGGTCGGGTAGCGCAAGCTTTTAGCCTAGCATGGAGTCCTCCTCACCTGCCCCGTCTCCGTCTCTGTCTCCGGGTTGCTCTCCTGATTTCAGCCTGCTCGATTGTGCCTGGTGCTCCGGAGGCGATGGTGGCTGTCTTCGCCATTGTTGTTATTGTCGCCGGAGCGAACAATGAGTTGCAGCTCCGGTGGTATGAAACCAGTAAATTCCCGTTGGCTTTGTGAGTTTGCGATATCCAGCAATGCCTGCCTGTTGTATGTAAGCAGTGCATGACATTTTTGCACTGCAGAAAAAGCAAAAAAAAAAAAAGAAAGAAAGACGAAAACTAAGAAAAAAAAACGGCATTCAAGAGTGAAGCGCGCAAACACGTTCGCGCCATATTGCGGTACTAGGTGAGGTACCTGTCAGAAAGGTTTACATTATTATTTTTTAAATAAACACTCTGTAGTCACTGAGAATGAGGGTAAATAATCTGAACGAACACCAGGAATTTAAGACCATAACCTGTGGAAAGAATAACATAAGTCCTTTGCTTCTGTTTCTGGTTGCACATTGACAAAATTTAAATTTCTATAGTCCCAGATATGTCACCATGTCTTTAAAAAGGCTAATGCAACATGATTGTTTGCAAAATAACTGTAAATACACTTTTAAAGACTCTTCTTACCTGAGATCACTATAGCATTAAAGGTTAGACAGAAGAAAATGATCATGTTGTTTCTGACTGGATTCAAGCTGCGTCTCGTTGGTTCTGTTTTCACTGCACCATTTCCTCTGAACAAAACAAACAACCTGTAGGTATTGTTAGAAAAATCACTGTTAACACTTAAAAACACAATTCGGTGTTTAGCTCCTCTTGTATTCCTATGAAAAATGGACTGTAAATAATAATAATAATAATACATCATAAATAAACTATTTAAATTGGACAGTAGAGCTGGAAAAACACATTTCCCCCATATTTCCCTGAAGACCATTGAAAAGTAGAGGCCACTGTTTGTATTTATTGCCTATGTTTTATGGCAGTGTGTTTTTTTTTTTACTGTATGTAAAATAATCGGCATTAAAAGCCATAAAATGAAAGCAGTGGTGCTTCTGTAGTTACAGCTCACTGCCTTTGTAGGGTTTATGGGTTTCTGCCAATTATATTTTATGGAATTCGAGGTAAAATTAGCAATAATGGGATATTGTTTCTGGCCATGTGATTTAAAATGATTTACATATAAAAACAGATGATCAACAAGAGGGCTTCAGGTGAATACCTCCACTATTTCACAGCTTCACTCCCTCTGGAGTCCGTGCGTTGACAGAGCTGGTGCAGAGAAATAGTTTTTCACTATAAAATGTGTATTCAGCGCAACATGTGCCACTGCTTTCCATGATCCATCTTTTTAAAGAAATGTTGTGCTTGAGAAGAACCAAAACTCGACTCCTCCTCATTGAGATGTTTTCCCAAAACCTTCATGACAGTGACTGAAGTGGAGATATACCCAAAACAGAGCTGCTCCCCCTGAGGAACTCTCCCTCTGTGTAAAGTTCTGTGGCATCGATCCTGAAAATACACTAGAAACCCATAAGTTACAACACAGAGACAAGGGATCAAGTAAAAATACTATATTATGACTGATAGATGTAAATTTAGGCAGAGATGCATCTGAATGTATGTGGCTTTATAACAGCATTAGACCAGCTGAAGGCCTCGTCCTCCTCCTCTCATTATTAATATTAATAGCCTACGCCTGGAGTAGAGAGGCTTGAATTGCTGTAATTAATCACCGTAAACCTGCAGGGATTGTCAGCAGCCAGTCACATTAGTTTCTGTGAAGACACTGATGGACAAAGTCGCTCCTAAGAGATGGTCAGACAGCGGTTCTTTAACTCTTTCTTGGCACGTCTTCCTTGTAGTAAGTGCTGTGACTTGTGACTCCAGACACTGATGTAGTAGGAGATGGGCTGCGTTTCCAGTTTTACACCTGTGGGTGGTGCTGCGAGCTCCTCCGTGTGCCTCAACTCTGTTTACACAGCTTCTCTGCCAGTGATCCCACAGCTGAGAGACTGAGTGGACCAGACAGGAGGAAGACCACTGTGTTCACTGACGCTGCAGCAACCATCGCTTCATCTGCTTTCACTAGGCTGTTAGCACGGCGCAATTCTAATTTTTGAAATCGTATCTGTTTTCAGACGGAAACTAAGTCAGGGTCTCATTTCTAACCTGTGACCGACGATGTTTCCAGGTGACATGACCCCTGTCGCTGTCAGACTTCATCAGCTTTTACCTGGACGACTGGATTAATCAACTTACTGTTGGTTAAATCCGCTCTGTTTCGTATGCAGGCCACATGTAGTTCAGATCATCCTTACTGGTTGTCCATCTTTCATACATGGTCAGTACAGGTATTAAATGTCACTCTGTGGGTGAGCAGTGTAGAAACCTGCTTGTGTTGGAGCAGATGAACACTAATCCAGTTCTTGTACTTCGGCTGTTGGGGATTTGGGAAAGCCAAATAAATAAAAACCCTCCCTTTAACCACTTTCCAAGCTCTTTGAAGCCGACTGTTACTTTAATAGGGCCCTTTGCACACTGCTTCAGTCTCTAGTCATGTTTGCGAAGCTGTGACTGCTGTTTAGACAAGCAGTCAGCGGGTCATAAATTTAAGAAAACATTTTTTGTGTACTTTAAAAGCTGAAAAATAATCCTACAGTGGACTTTTGTTGCTTGGCATTTCTAAAGCCGGAGTCCAGCTTTGCATAGTTTTGCTTCAGGCCTGTATATAAACACATGGTGGCTCAGTGTCTCCTCCTCACACTTCCATGCGGTTTACTGGAGGCTTTGGCAGCAGTCACCACAGCGACCCGGCCTAACGTAGTGAGGAGATCAGTAGACCGTGGTGAAAGTCGTCCCTCCCTCACACACGAGCCCTCATGCAGAAACATGGATTAAACAAAGGCGCAGGGAGCCCAGTGTTACCACATCAGTGCCAACCTGCATGTCTGCATCTCTGAATGTGCACTGAACTCCAGTCCCCACACTGTCTCACTGTGGCGCATCGTATACGGGTCTGTTTGTACTTCCCCCTCAGAAGCAGCTTTGACTCAGCAGTAGCCAAGTGGCGCCGTGAACAGAGCCTGGGGCAGTGTTCTGTGTGTTTCATCATGTCGTCACTCTCCCGGATGAATGTCTCAGGGCCTTGTCATGAAGTGGCAAAGGTTGGTCGTGATGGTGTGCACTGCAGAAAACGTTATTTGTGATTGAAATTCAAACAGCGAGTTCTAACGCCAGCTGATTAGTGTGTATTTCATCAGCTTATGTGAATTGTAAGCCTTGGAGAGCTAACGCTGTACAGGAAGAGCTAAGGTGTACAGGAAGTATTCGCTATCATACCTGAATCATGGAACCGGAATATAAAACAAAAAACCTAAATCAGTGGCACATTTTCCAGTAAAACTGACTTGTTTTCTGTATTTGGTTGAGGTTAGTTAGTTAGTTTGTTTTTGCAGCATATTCTTGTTTGTTCATGCTTTCTCCAGTGTATAGTTTCTATAGTTGTGTTTTCTCTGCAGGCTGTAGTTTAGTAGTTGTGGCTCTTGTGATTCTGCAACGCGTTCAGCTTAAAATGAGGAATAAATGTGAAGGAAAAAGAGAGATGTGACATGAGATGACCATGTGAGGGATTGTTGTGATTTTTACCTTCTGTGAAACTCTACAATATTGAATTAGGGCATCAAGAGTTGTTCACACAATTCATGTTCCTTGACATTTTATGGGCTTGGGGGTTGTGCATCGTGTCCCCGCAGAGGAAGCAGTCGATGGCCTCGCTCTGTGAATACGCACTGCTCTGCAGTACAGGGAGTGTGTTTGCCACGCGAGGCACGGTCCCGTTTCTGTGCACACAACGCGGTGACAAGGTGTTATTCACCTATTCTGGTCACGTTTGCTCCAAGAAGGCAGGCGGAGGTGGAGGCGAGGGGGGTGTCTCCTTCATAGATGAACCCCCAGATGTCATGGAGGGGCCAGCCTGTTATTGCCATGGAAACGCAGCCTGACCAGCAGAAAGGCTCTGATGAGAACCTGGAACAGATTGTAGTCATTTTGGGCTCGGTTTTAAGTGTTGGTGATGACTGGACTCTATCGTCACCATGTCTCCTTCCCTTTCCAAGCATCTGTCTGAGGAACCTGCTCTCACCACAGAAAAATACTGTGCAATCAGTGCTAAATTACACTAGTTCCAATAGCCTGAGGTGCAAAAACAACACACCTGAGTCAAGATTACTGTATCTAATACTGCACAGGCCCTGCTGCCTGGAATATGAACCCCTCTGTCTAGACATCCACAGTACCTGCCATGGCAGAATCGATACCATCACATGGAGTCATAAAAGCCCAATTACTGGTTGTAGGTTTGTCAGTGCCACGTCTCTGAGGACGCTCTCGAAAGGCCACACAAGAACGCTGTGTGCAGGAGTAATGTCATACATTTGTAATCCTGTGAGCATGTGTGGGTGTGTTGGATTGTATTTTCCAGGCTGCACTGCTGTAACATTTAAGAGAAAAGGTGACTGAGCTGCTGTGCCCTGACTTGTTTATATCGTGGCACCGGGCTTGAACCAACAGCGTGAACGGCTCTTTGAATGTACACCGATATTTAATGTGTGTCATCAGCAGGTTGTGTTTACAGCAAAAGTATTAGTCATGGTGGAGGAAGAATTCAGATCCATAGTAAAAGTAGTAATGCAACAATGTACAAATACTCAATACAGGTACAAATTCTGCATTAGAAATGAGACTAATCAGCACAGATAAGGTGAGAAAAACCTGTCCCCATTACCCAGAGCACTGCTGGTCTTTATATGTCCAACTTTTTAACTTTCTGCTTCAGCCTCACAAACCCAGCATCAGTCAGTAGGTACTAAATATAGAATTGACATGACCCGACTTATTGATTTTCTGAGCTCATAATAAGAGGCTACACACACACACATTACTGATGCTCCTGATAAGCTGCTGACAAACACAGCTGAAGTCAGAGCCAGTTTTCTTACCTAATTTCAGTTTGGTAATATAACTGCATTTTCTCTGGAGGTCGAGCCCAATGTCACTGTAATAGCTGTTCTAATAATGTATGAATGAGAGCCATTTGATTCTGCACAGTGTCATTAATTAACATGCGTTTCCTTTCTCTGTATTATCAGCTCTCTGGCCCTCATCCCTCATCAGAGCCCCTGCCTCCACCTGCCCCTGAAGAATGGCTTCACGTGAACCACATAAATCAACAGCCACCAAACAGGTACACACCTCCTTTTTCTAATGGGAAAAGGGTGGCAAGGAGTTGGAGATATATTTTTAACCCTAAGTCCTGCCTGAATGTACAGCCATTCAAAGGGTAGAGCAGTAGCTTCTGTGCAGCCTGAGAGACAAAATCCGGGGCAAAACGCATGGTAATTACTTTCTGCATCTTGTGAACCCAGGATGATACTTGATTAAGATCCGCATTTTTATCAGTATTTCTCTTCTCTGCCGTGGAGTTTGGCAGCTTGACAGTGTGAAGAATCTATTCAGAGAAAGTTTAGTGACTAGATGAAACTGAAACCTTCAAGGTAGATTTTTACACAAGATTTTCCTTGTGTAACACAAGAGGGCTTCTGATAAACCCAGTGACTGTGGGACATGACGCGATGTGTCTCAGCTTCTGTTGTTATTCCAGCTTCTCTACCCTGTGTTGTCAAAGTACGGTCAGCCCCGCCTGCCGCCTAGCCAAGGTTAGAAGAAGGGTTTTTCCAGCCAGTAGTCATGTCAAACAGCCATGGAGGAGCTCTGGGCAGCTAAAAGTCTGAACCAGCGGCTGCCAGAGTGAAGAGGTGGCGTCTTTAGCACAGA
>NW_018128249.1:89453-91412 GCF_001952655.1 Monopterus albus | reverse complement strand
TAGCTGCAGACTGGAGGCTGCCGTTTGTATAGTTTGTCCCAACCAGGCTTCTGTAGATTACATCATTGCTAGGTAATAGCATGTGATGGGAGGGTCAAAGAGCGACTAGGAGCGGCTGATGGTGTCCTTTTGTTTTGAGTCTCACTAGACCCTCTGGGTTTAAACTAGAGTAGATTTTGAAAAGTGATGGTTGAGTTGGGGGAAAGTCACTGAAGTACATTTACTAGACTTAAAACAATTTTGTATTTGTACTTTGAGTATCTTCAGATAAACCTTTTACTTAAAAGTTTAAAAAATGCAACACGTTGCAGTTGTTCCCAATCTTCTTGACTTGACCCTTCATGAAAACAACTAGGTTGCTGCTGAAGTATTGATGCATGTGATAATCCCAGATAGAGTAAAGTATCAGTCACACGTGTATAAAGGAAAGAAAAAAGGCAAATAGTCGCGCTGAAGAGCCGACTGACAGAATCCTTAGTTAGGTACAGCCTTAGTCTGTAGACCAGAGAGAAATGTTCTGGTCTTTAATTTTTGTTTTTAGTTTTTGGCATTTTCACATTTTGTTAAATTAAATTTAATTTGTGCTGAAAAAGAATCTGGTGCATATGGGTTAAGGACATTTTCAAATGTGCTAAACTAATGCATACAAAACCTAACCAAAATGAGGACTCTTCACGTGTGTACGTCCAGCTCCATGTGGTTGCCTCAGCCCCAGGTGCACACCGAGTGTCTGATTTTGAAAGGCTCAGAGGGGCTTGGATCACTCATGAGGCAGGATCTCGTCTTTTGTCGTCCTCTTGTCACATTTGTCGGCCTCAGTCCTCCCTGACAGGCTGACACCAAAGCCTTGTTTCATCCCTGCTCCTCAAGCTGTGGGTGACACTTCACTTGGGCAGAGAAACATGCAGCGAGTGACACGTTACTGCTGACATGCAGAGGAAGCCAGTTTATACGTGGTAGCTCATCCTCAGGCAGAGAGACAGAGTTACACCAGCTTTAAATACATCCTCTACTGCATTTTTGTTGCCTTTGTTAAATTTGCGGCAGCTTAACTGCACTGTAGCCGCCCTAAAACAGCACTTCTTTTCCACCCCTGCCATAGCTGGAGCCATGCTGCTGCACTAATCTTTCCACATCTGTAAGACAGGTTGACACAGTTTTGTACGTTCAGAGGATGAGTCCTCCTGACCTCTTCTCTAGTGTCGCAGTGTGGTTGACGTTCATGTGGTGAAATGTTGGCTTCAGGTGGACACTTGCCAAGAAATTTGATGCATCCATTCATGTTCTCCACAGGATTAAGTCTTAGGCTATAACCCCAGTGATTTCTTATCTTTACCTCATCAGGTCATAGTGTTACTTTAGTTTATGGCCAGCTACCTGCAGCCTCAGCTGTACTTTGTGATTATTGCTAATTAGCATGCTAATATGCTAAAGTTGCTTAGCACAGTAAATGTGATCGCCTACCTGCTAAACATCATGTCATTGTGAGCATATTGGCATGACTACTGTATGTTAACATTTAGCTCAAAGCACCCCTGGCTTAGTGCAGCCAGTGTTGCCAGATTGGGCGGTTTTGCGGCCAGTTGTTCTTTCTTTAACTAGAAGAATAAATTTTGATTTGGGTGGTTTGTTATAATTTAGACTTTTGTGCCATTAGAGCGGTTTTCACCTAAGCAAATGTTGGCTATATCCCAGAGATTTAAAGGGAGGTGTGGAGGGAGAGCCATAGGCTAAAGATACTGTGTGAGCTGAAAGGAACAGATACAAGCATCCATCCACCCATTTTCCTCCGCTTATCCGGAACTGGGTCGCGGGGGCAGCAGTCTAAGCAAAGATGCCCAAACTTCCCTCTCTCCAGATACTTCCTCCAGCTCCTCCGGGGGAATGCCAAGGCGTTCCCAGGCCAGCCAACACACATAGTCCCTCCAGCGTGTCCTGGGTCTTCCCCGGGGCCTCCTC
>NW_018128249.1:66480-87878 GCF_001952655.1 Monopterus albus | reverse complement strand
CGCATTCGAGCCCCAACCCCGGGCCTGGCTCCAGGGTGGGGCCCCGGTTGCGCCATGCCGGGCGACGTCGCAGTCCTTGATTTAATTCTATTCATAAAGGGCTTTTTGAACTGCTCTTAGTCTGACTAGTCACCTAGGACCTGTTTGCCTTGGGAGACCCTACCAGGGGCATATAGCCCCCGACAACATAGCTCCTAGGATCACTCGGGTACTCAAACCCCTCCACCACAATAAGGTGGCAGTTCAAGGAGGGGCCGATACAAGCAGGTATTCCTAAATCAATGTCTGGTTACTTATTATACGTTAGGCTACTTATCAACACGATGAACAGCTGCAACCCTGACTGCCACAGATGTAGCGATGGACACTTTCCAAGGATGTCATTATCTCAGTGTCTATCACAAATAAGCACCCATAAACCCGCCATAGAAATCAGAGAAAATGCTCTCCTTATGCATGAAGTAAAGGTCCATAGATTAGGGGAGCTTCCTGGAATTAGTCATTTTAAGACGTGCTTTTTGGTAGAAGCTGTGGAACTTTGTCAGTAAATTGAAAAAGCAGTGAAATAGTCAGCATGTCTTTATTATACTAGCATGTCCTATAAACATGATTTAAAAGTAGCTTGACATATTTCGGTGTCTAGCCTTCTTCCTGCTAGACTGGGCCTTGGTTGGTTTGTCAGAGTATAACGAACACCCCATATGCACCAAGGCCTTAAGGTTTTCTTCAGAGTCAGTTTAATGCATTGATAGTTGTCAGTATATACTGTGACATCTACTAGTAGTATATTTGGCATGTTTAATTTTCAAAATGTAAAATAATAGGCAAAAACATGTGGCTGGATTTGTAATTCTGTGGCAGTATTATACTTGGTGTACGCTCTGAGTGTACAGCCTCACAAAGCTGCTAGCATGGCTGTAATTACTCTGAATATCTCTCCATGGGCTTCAGAGTCTGGAGCTGCTTTGTGACTAGTTTACTTCACGGCCAGACGGTGATCTGTTCAGAAAGCTGAGGTAAAGGTCAGGCTGTGGCACCGACTCTAAATGGACTGGACTGATTAAAAACCTAGATGAAGGTGAGCTTTGCCGTGCAGACAAACTGGAGAGGCCTGGTTGCACCAGATCCTATTGTGCACTGAAGAGAAAAATCACTGTAACAGATAATTACATGGTCAAACATGCGCATCAATCTTCAAACAGCCCACTGAGTTCGAAGTAGCAGACGTAGTCTTTAATACACTACAAAGGTAATAGATAGCCTCAGGTGAAATTCCTTTGCTTTAATTTAGGCATGTAAATTAACTTTAATGTATTAATTCCCTTTTATTTTTTATCGTAAATCTCACAGGCGGATTACATTACGCTGTTACATGGGGTGGTGAGGAATAATTGCAGGAAGGCTGAACATAATCAGCAGGAGAGGGGAAATTTTGATATTAAATTCAGGCTGCTGCTGTGAGCTGCTAATGGCTATGAGTGAAATGAGCCTTTAGTTTGGTTTGCGGGCCTGTTAGCTAAGTGAATTAATGGCAACTACTAATCTTCTGACAGGGGTGATGTGGAAGACACTGCTCCAGCATAAGGCCTGGACATATTAATAAGCATTAAATCATAAACCCGGGTCAGAAATATCAGTAAAAGTCTTCACATATCTCATGTAGGAACTGAGACGTGCTAATCGAAAGTGGAGCCTTTGTGGTATTTCAGCAAAGGACAGAACTGGAAACAGAAAACAAACAAACCACAAATCAACCTTTCTCACTGGCAGTAGAGGCTAAAGAGCTTTTCCAGTTACTTAACAGTAACAGATGTTGTACTTTGGGTGTGTTTAGTTCCAGCTGATGGACCTATGCAGCCCTGTCAGTACCTGTAGTGTAGCTCATATTTTCCACAGTGTGATAGGAGGGATTAAGGATAAGAATAAAGGACTGCAGGCACCGAGATTTGAACCTTAAACCTTCTGGTTGGGAGACGACTGCTTGACCCACCGCACCACTGTCACACCCCCGTTCCTGTTTGTCCTGGGAAGGGGGGGGGGGGGGCTGGTTTTAATGGGCTTATATGCATCTAATTTGAATTACTGCCATAACTAACTAAAGTTAAAATACATGTAGTGGAGTAAAAAGTACAATATTTGCCTCTAAGATGTAGTGAAGTCAAACGTATTAAGTAACAGAAAATGCTCAAGTTAGATACCTCAAAACTGTACCTGAGTAAATGTACTTAGTTACTTTTCACCACTGTAATTACCCTGCCTGTTGAGTTGATGACTCGCGTTTCCTTCGTCAGAATCCTCCCCGCTGTGCCTCAGTAAGAAGGATGTTGCCGTGAAGACGTGGCCTTTCAGAAACACATCATTGTTACTGGCTGTTTCATTCACCGTGACATTTATGAAAACTTTATGGACAGGAGTCGCTCCAGCTTGTGACATTTTGGATTCCTTTAAAACTGTGAATATGAAGGTTTTGTACTTTACGGGCCACGGGACTCCAAATGAAAACCACAACCGCTCCCACGGCGAGTTTTCTTTGGCGCCGGTGACAGAGCGATGATAGAAAAGAGACGGACGGTGTTTTCATCCCGGAGGAAAAGGTCATAACTGTGATGCATCTTGATGGAGACAAAAGGTCTCGTTCGATTTGAAACTGAAGTCGTTTCACAGGTTGTTGAGCTCTGCGGGTAATTGAATTGATGTTCCAGCTCTGGCACAGATGCACCTGTGACAGTCAGGTGTGATGCTACTTGGCTCGTGTTTGATTTGGATGTGTGCACATCGGTTTCAGCGCTGACTCCGGATTTAATAGAATGTAATGTAAAGCAGGCAGCTCCAGTGAAGGTTGACAGTGTATTTAACAACGTGGATTTTTGTTGCAGTTGAATTATTTTTCTTTAGTTCTTCATGTGGTCAGATTTGTGTCTGGCGTCACTGGGGGCAAAGGATATCTCATGAGACGACCTCCAAACGCTGGTCACATGAGCAACGTGCCTCACATTAAAGTCAAAACAAAAAAAAAAGCCATGGAAATATACAGTACTGCGCAAACGTCTTCGGCCACCATTAGGTTGTAATGATAATTTATATTTATTTCTTGGTCCCTTTATTAGGACATAACCACAAAATATGGGGAATATATACACAATATAAAAACAAAACACAGCATTTTCAGAACCAAACGGCTTCTTCAGTCCAAAGTCAACGTTCACTGTGACCTCTCTGCACAGCTTGAAGTCTTCTGGGTGAGACGGTCTTGAAGACCATGACAGAGCCTCCCTCCGCTGAGTGTCGCTGAAGGCTGCTACACTCGTTCTTCACCTCTCCAACTCTTCTTCTCATGTGCTGTCGACGACCAGACCCCAACATTTGTGACTTCCATCCATCGCGCCATAATCCTCTTTCCCACTGATCTTCGCTCCGTTTCCATATCTCAGCCTTTTTTTCTCCCTGTCCCCTTCTGACAAAGGGGTCTCTTGGCTGCTGTTCCTGATTGAGCTGCTTCGGACTGTGGAGAGAACAACCTCGTATCCAGATGAGGCTGCCAGATGCTGAGCCAGGTCCCTGCTGGGTTTCCTCCGCTCTCTTGAGAAGAAACTTGGAGAAACATCTAATCAGATTTTGACACCTTTCTTGGTCTTCACTCCTGGTTTTGTCCAGATTCTTCACATCAGGTTCATATTTCATTATAACAGCTTGAATACCACATCTAGAGGATCCAGTTTGTTTTAAAGAATAAAGCTGGAATGAAATGTTTGGTTAAAAAAAAGACCTATTTGGTAAAAATGTTCCCCAAAGGCTCCAAGTGGCTCTGTTTTGTTTGTTTTTCTCTCTCAGGGCATCTTTTCTCTTAGACCAGTGAGGACGGCACTGCAGCAGCAGTCGTTGTAGAAGACATGAATACATCTGCCTGAGATGAGGTTTTGTAATGTAGATATTGGTGCTCTAGATTATGAGGACTTTGCATCACAGCATCACTCCCCGTCTAATTAGCCAAGCGGCCGTGACAGTCGTGGTGCATGGAGTACCATCGTGGGTTAGAAATCTCGGCTCTCTCACGGTTCAGATTCAGTCCACGAACACGAACTGCACTTAATCTCATAAAGAAGCTAAATCATGTAAAGGCCTTTCACACGCAGCCGTTCCACTTTGCATTCCTCTTGGCTGTGAAGCTGCTGCAGGCTGTAATCTGATGGCAGACCTGCAGCGAGGGGCTGCTTGTGTTGTGGCACAGGTGGACTGTTCTCCCTGCAGTCGCCCCACTGTGCCTTCATTTGCATCCTGGACCAGATAATCATTACATTATGTATTCCAAGGACGGGCCCGAGCATGACTGATTACTGGTGCAGTCTAGTAATCTTCACCGAGGTGCTTTGTCCTGCTTCATGTGGTCGGCAGTCTTTGTACCCCGTTATAAATTTTATCAAGGCAGCTAAGTTAGAATTTTATCGACAGTCATTAAGGTTGTTGTGTGGTAGACATAACACAGCTGTGTGGTACGTGGTACCTTGTGTTTGAAAAGCTGAAATCAGAAATGTCTTTAAAAATCAAATTAAACACATTATTTTTCTGTCAGCCATCTAATAATCTGAGCTGTACAGTTGTAAGTCAGGCAGTGTATTTCAACACAAACTAAAGTATAACCCCAGAGAGTGGGAGCATAAAGAATGAAGAACGCGTAGACGTGATCCTCTCAAAAACTAATTTAATCCAAACAAAATGTTGATTCATTAACAAGTTTATAAAACAGTGATTTAGTTACATAAATAAATCGCTCAGTGTATCAAATCTGTTTCAGCTCCATGAGCGTGTCGACGTGGTCGTACAGTCACTCACCTCACGTAATAAATAAAGGAGCCAGCAGCCCTCTAAGAGACGACACTGAGAACCAGAGGAAATGAGCCGGTTCAGCTACAAATGAAAAGACACGAAGAGGCTGAAAGGTGTTTGACGAAGTTTGGTAGTTAAAAGTGGTTAAGTTAAAGCATTAAGACGAGGCGAGAGAGAGGATCCCTACGAGGAATTAACTCCACAAAGTGGAACAGTCAAGACCTTCGGCATAGAGCAGCTTTAAGCTCTGCTTTATTTTACAGGTCCTGTGTTTTCAAGCCTGGAAACGTTCCTGACGTTTCCTGCTGGTGTTTAGCTGTAACTTACTGGATACTTGTAATTGTAAGGGAAACAGAGAAAGTGTTGCTGCAGTTGGAAAGCACCCAGTCACTAAATTTACTGGTTTTTATTTGTAAAAACAAGTAAATTGTGTAGCAGTGAAACAAAATAGTTGATAAAGAGAGAATATCCATCGTAGTTTCCTAGAAAGACTTTAAGGCAAAAGGTCTTGATTAGGTGAAAAATGTCACATTGAATCACTTTATTTCACAGCCTCATTCTGTAGAAATAGGAAATACATGTTTAATCTGATATCAGAGGGTGTTTTAATTACCAAGTGTGTGTTCACAGTGTGGCAGGAAATATGCATCACCCCTTTGTTGTTGGAAACTGTAGGCAGGCCACCTGCTGTGTCAGGGTTGTACCAGCTGATCACGCTTTACTTCACCTGGAATTTGTTCCAAATGATGATTATTTCCAGGAAATTCTTTAGAGAATAGCTGGAAATACAGTGGAATATACAGAACTTTGACATTATCCACTAACATTTTCTCCTTTTCCCTTATAATTTGTACCAAACCGCAGAGGACTTTCTTGGAAATGTTGTTATGATCCACAGCTAAATACTAGACAACTGTTGAGGAAATTGAGAAATGTTTCCAGGAAATACAAGGCTTATAAAATAAAATGCCGCCCAACTTTCTGTCCTGCACAAAGTCGAGATGTGAGAAGAGGAGGCGTCAGCACATGACATGAAACAGCTTTGTGACCGAGTTGCTGTAGCCGGAGACGTGGGGGCGGCAGGTGGTGGCTGAACGTCTGTGATGTCTATGATCCCCGGTGCACGTCTCCTCCCAGTTCCTGCAGTGTGTTACGCGTGTGCAGAGCCAAACCAGCCAGTATGTACTACTGACCTGGCTCCTGATACAATGCAAGGCGAATGTTTCAAAGTCCTTCTGATGATTTTCTTTCTTGTTTCAAAAACCAGAAGTACTGTAGCTTCAAGTATTGTGCCTTACATAGAATATTCTGCCATAAATTAGTTACCATATACATTCTTTCAATAGTCAGACATATACTTCCATATATACAAGACATTAAAATGCTTTCTTAAAGAGAAATCCCTGAGAATGTTTGACAGTTGCCAAGTTTCCCATGCTACGAGTGAGTTGTTGTTGTTGTTTCAGTGATAAACTGCAAGTTAAGCGTAGGGAATGTCTGAGACAACACTGTGAAGCCAACACAAACAGCCTGAAGGCAGAAGAAACAAACATCGACCCTGTAAATGATTCTCATCGTGGACTGAGTTTTTCTCCTTTCTCTCTGCTGAGGAGATGGTGAAGGACGGAGGAGTAGAGTAAAGCTGGATCTTTAAGAGGTACTCGTCACTTTAGATGGAGGTGCTCCATTTGGTTTAAAGGCGTTTGTCTTGTCTTTGAGGGGCTGAGGGAAGTAGGAGTGCAAGGTGGACAGTACAGTAGATACTCGGTGTGCTCTCTCGCATTCACACAAATAAAGGGAAACAAGTTGATAGTTTGTCTTTCTGCAAACGCCATGGTTTTATACACATTGACACCAGGTGTTGCTTTTGTGATTGACAGTCGTTTTTTTTTTCCTCTTCGATTACAAACTTGTCCTTTTAAAGAGGAAAACTCGCCCCCAAACATCTCCTTCCTATTCCAGCACTAAAGTCAATCGAGGCTCTGTCTCATGACCCTTGGCACAGCTCGCACTGAAGAGGAATGAGTCTAATTATCAGAAAAGTAAAGCCAGCACGCCGAAGGTTTCAATTCTAATTCAGACTCAAAACACCAAAGCCTGAGTCAACAAAAAAGGAAAAATCTTTTTGTAAATTCAAATTTACATTTATTTAAGATATAGCTAGTCTGCGCTTAGGCCCCGCCCACCTCAGGGATTAGGCTTCACTGACTTGCCTGAATGCACCTCTTAGTTTGGTCTTTTTACAAAAACCTGAAAAATGCCTAAAAGCAGCTGTGTGACAGGATGCACTACCCAAAGAACCCAGAGTGACTTTTAAAAAGCTGAACCAAAAAAAATTAAGACGACAAAAATGAGCCATTAGCATGAAGAACAGGGAAAGTGGGAGATCCTGATGCTCGATATGCCTTAGTGTACAACAAGCATTTTGTCACTGTTGTCAAATATCAAGTGTCAGTTTAGGGAACTGGATTTCTGTAATTTATGCTAAAGCATTTTGACAGTATGTAGCTTGTAAAACATATAAACCAGAAAGTTATGCAGTAACATGTTTGTAAGTGCCTTAGCTAGCTACAGGAGCTTGTTAATACACAGCTATGGAAGTAGATCCCCACCATAGCGTTTGAGGGTGCTCTAACCACACTTTGGACGCTACTCAGTTTGCAACTCTGCATTTGATACTGTGCAAGTGCAAATGCAGATTTGAGAGCGTAATCCAGGCCATGTGAGCTCTGAGATTTCTCTATTGGGGTTTCTGTGAACACCTGTCCGCGGCAAAGGTTTTGAAAATGTACAAAAGAAGTTGGGAGCAGTTTTAAGTTTGTAAATCAGACTTTGAGAGCCCACAGGCACAGGTTTGTAAGAGCAGAAAGACTTGAGGCTTGAAGGAGGACCGAGTCGTGAGCCTAACGGATGATTTGAGGGAGCAGCGAGGATCTGCCCTCGCTCTTAAGTCTGATTTGCAAACTTAAGACTGCTCACAACTACTTTTGTACGCTTTCAAAACTTTTGCCGCCGGAAGACTTTCACACAAACCCCAGTGGAGAAATCTGCGTGCTCTCAAATGCTGAGTTGCAATGTGGTTAGAGCGCCCTCTAAATTTATGGCAGGGATCTGCTTGCATACGCAGCTAACTTGTCCCACTGCTATGTTAAATATCAGGTGCAGCCCAGCTTCCCTCTGAGATCTACCTCTATTTTTGGAAATAAATAAATTGTAACACTCATGCTGTGTTAGCAAGCTACTGCTGCTCCAGACACAGCAAGTAGGAGGATCCCTGTTTCCCCATTGTAACTGCTGATGGCTCATTTCCATCCTCATACGGTTTCAGGTGTTTCTTAGCTTTGTTGGTACCTCATCTTACCACACAGCTGCTTTCAGGCATTTTTTTTTTTTTAGTTTTTTGTAAAAAGGCTGAATTGTCAGATTCCTCCAACAAAGTGAGTGGAGAGTGAGGATTTGTTTGAGATGTTTTATTATGTGAATAGCGTTTGGGGCTCAGTCAGTGTGGAAGATTTACTTTTCTCATCAGTGCTGCTTTTTAAAATGTCCTTGCCTGTAATTACACCCCTCTCCGTTCATCACATTAGACCCATCAGATCTAAATTTTCACTTCAAGTTAGGAAGGATAACAAAGGAAACTCAAGTATAAAAATGGCGATTTGGTCTTTTAATTAATCCCCTTTCAACCAAATTTCTCTCGAACGAACATCATGAGTTTCTTCTTGCCCTTGTATATCTGTTTCAGGTTGTCTATGAACTGTGTGAACTGGATATGTCCGTCGTGCGCCAGAAGAAACGTCTCTCTGGCTTTGGCGAGGAACTCGATGAACTCACTGTAGTGGCGTGGACTGATGTGCGTCAGCCGAGAGTGCGCCGTGTTGATGTAGGCCCCGATCGTGGCATCCAGTAGCTGCCTGAGCGGAGCCTTGTCCAGAGACATCAGCTTCCCAGAGTTCCTGCGACTGTGTAGCGCCACCATGCCCGGCGTTGACAAGGTGCATCGTCGCAAAATGTCCGACAAGACCGTGGCACACTTCACGCTCTTCACCACCAGGGGGATGACTGCTGCCAGTTCGTTTTTCCCCAGCGAGTGGCTGAGTGCGCACGCCCAGAGCACGTCGTTGATGGCCGGGTGTGTGTCTTGGTTGTAGCTGAGATTCAAGTGAGTCATGGCTAACGTTGCCAGTTTGTATGCCCTCATTGGATAACCCCGGTGCTCCATGTAGTGTGCTATGGTAAACAGCTGTGTGTAGTTCATTCCTGTAGCGGCTGCGTCCAGTACTATCTGATAGGCTGTCTCAAAGGCAATGTGGTCCTTCTCACAGAGCGTCAGAGCAGAGAGGGCACAGTTCTGGGGGTCCTTCATGGCACACTGCAGGGCCAGGGTGTGGGCAGAGTTGGCCAGGTTCTCCTGCTGATGGCAGTCCAAATGCAGACGGACTATGGTGCTGTTGGACATGACTGTGCTAGCCACGATGCTTGTGGCTTCGGTGGGGGTGAAGAGGGTGAACCAGCTCTGCATGATGCTGTCCAGTGCGAACACACCTACACAGGAAGGAAAAAGTTCGTTAGCAAATGTTAAACAAACCTAAACATTCTAATCATGTTTTATACATTTTCAGTATTTAAGATTTAACTGGTGCACTTTTAATTCTGTCTTCATATTGTCTTCTGGAGCAGCTGAATGGCACCGACTGGGAAAATTAGCATCTCCAGTTCGTTTATATTCACAAACCAACTAATGCTAACTAAACTAAAAATTCACATAACAGAATTTGCATTTTCTTGGCTTGCTTTCTCAAAATACAGTTGAAAAGTAGTCCCTACCAAACTGACACTATCATATTATTTGTTAAAAACTAAGATGTTTTAGGAAATTATTTAACCTTAAAAATCAAATGACATATTTGTGAGTCTTCTGTAGAGATTTGCAGCCACAAACAGGCTGCGAAAGCTAAAGTTACTCTCATGGAATTTAATACGAGTAGAGTAGGTACTGTATTGCTCTTACAACCCTACAGTCTAGACTTTTAAAAATAACGCTGGTGAAATGAAAATGCTCCTTTTAGACCCCGATGACATTAAAACCCACCAACCACCATGATGTTATTGTAACAACCTGTTTCCACTTTAACCGCCACTTGACTTGCTGATGTAAACTCCCAAACAGCACACTGATTTAAGAGAACGTCTCCAGCTGCCGCACTCAAGTATTTTTGGCCATATTTTATACTCAAACTCACCAGGCACTTTATTAGGTACACCTGTACAATTGTATGCTCCTCAGTGCAACACTTCCAACCTTAACAGTTCATGAAGCTCAGAATGTTTGTTTTTGGTGAAATTATCATCAGTGTATAAATTCTGTTACTGAGGTCATAGTTAAAGGTGGTGTTGTACTGGACGATGATATTCAGATCTGTACCCAGGGAGGACAAAATATAGAAGCACCTCTGACTATCATGTTACAAAAAACTGAAACTTCCTAAGCACAGATGTTAAGGCAGAAGTGTTGCATGGAGGTGCGTACAGTTGTACCTAATAAAGTGGCCGGTGAGTGCATGTCCAGAATTCCAACATACAAAATGCACCAACAGTAGCTTCTAATTGGATGCTCTATTTCTAACTCTGACATTATATTGCCCTACTATACATCACCAGCTGGCACATTCTCAATGCATCCATTCAGACTGTACTTACAGGGACTCCTTGTCACTCCCCTGCATTCACAACAAATCATGTGGGAGGAGGGTTTCCCCTCTTCACCCAGCTTCCTGTCCACTTCAGCTAAATCAGACGCCGGGTTTCAGTATTCATGTCCAAACACAAGGCCCACTTAATCGGCCACCAGACCACAACCTTCCATAATGACTATGCTGCCACCCATTCCTCCAGCTGCCATGCCTCTGAAATCTGCATCTAATATCTGGATTTGGTCATAATGTCAGCCTTGTTTTGAACAAATCACTAGACTGATGACTGAAATATTAAAAAATGTGGATGGAGGACAGTATTTTTACTGTGGGGTACTTTGCCTGCAGCCTCTAGCTCACTAGCTCCGCCCCTTCTCTGAGCGCTCTGAACCAAAACTGTCACCCACAGACGAGGGACGATGCTCTGACCATTTCAGACTGAATTTATGAATGCACCCGTAACAATCAGCTGGCTCGCTGATATTTTTAACGTTCATATAATCTAACGTTGGTAAAACTCCATGTACTACGTTTCTCTGCCTGTATGTGATGGGCTACAGGTTTCAGTAGAGATCAGTTGGGAATCGGCAAAATGCATCATAGATAAATGTCCTAATCTAAAACTCAGGCGATGAGCTAACATGCAAGATTATTTTTGTGCAGCATTAACTAATGAGAAATATTCTTCATTTCTGCGGTACTGAAAGCTGAACTGATAACATCAGAGCTGGTTGATACTACGGTATTTAAAACCTTTGCCCAGCTTGGCCGTTCAACACTGGGGTTCAGAACCATCTTGGTTTACTGCCAGAAATAGTCCCTAACAAACCGACAGTTTTCTGTTTGAGTATTAAAAAAAAAAAAAAAAAGATATTTAAAGATTTATGCTTCAAATTGAACTGTGTTGCCTGTCCAGGTGTGTTTAAACCAGGTAACATTTAACCACATTACATTATAGCACTGTACTAACTAGCTCTACGCTGCAGTGCTGATCATTTGTCTTCTGTATATTAACTGGTGAGGATGCTAACGTTTTGCCTGGGACATACGTAGCCTTAGTCTTTTTGCATAGTAAACTGCATGAAGCCATCAAGTGTATCTTTAAATGACCTCTTTGCTTTTGAGATTTTAAAGTTAATCTGCTACGTTAGCGCTGAAAAAAAGAAAAAACTCACCAACTTCAGTAGCACAAGTGACGAGCCATCGCACCATCTCCCTTCTCCTCCAGTTCAAGGTGGACAGGGTCATTCTCATCACCTGTAACAAACATATCATCAGCTTCGCTCCTGCATGATGTGAAGCGTGTGTGTTGTTGTTGTTGTTGTTTACCTGAAGGCCCAGCTCCAGGGAGACCTTGAGCAGCGTGATGTCCGGCAGACTGTCCATGAGAGTGGCGATTTTGAAGGCATCCTGGGCCAGTTTGAAGATGTGGGATGAGGAGTGGATATTCTTCTGGATGGACTCTAACACCGTTTCTAGCTTTCGTGCATCGCCTGCAAACAAACAAACGGGGACTGAGAGGTAAAGTCATTTCCTTCTTCCAGTGTAGCTCTGTCAAATATTTATTTTCACAGAACAGGATTGTTTACACCAGGATGGCCTGGTGTTTGCCATCCTGACTTTAGCTGCTAGTGTATCACTGCTTTCATGGAAAAGTGCTTTTATTATTCATTATATTTTGAGATATTTTTCATGCCACTGTGACAGCAAATTGTTCAGTTTCAATAAGAAGCTTTTCTTCATCTAACATCATCACAGAAACTTAAGAAATCTTATTAAAATGCTGTACTTCTCTCATTATAACATGATTAGTTGGAATCTTAAAATAAAACCAGTGAAATTTGGCTACAGTGGAAAAGTTGGTACATTAATAGAAACCAAACTTTGCAAAGGAAACTGAATAAATGCTGATGTACATGCAGCATAAACGTCTGCTGAAGCTTCCAGTGAAGCAACGAGGACACCAACGTCCCTTAAATTAATAATGAAACAAACGCCAGATTTCCATCATGCCTTCCACAAGACTTCATCCAATTTCTGAAATGGTTTACTAACAGTCTTGATGAGCCAGCTCCTAATATTTGTTTAACCATGGATGGAAATAGGCATTAATTTGCAGGAGTTGGCTTGTAATGAAGTGTTTTTACACTGTAATTGGTACTGAATTCTTTTACCACTAATTGTGTTTTATAACCTAATCACCTATTTTGTTTTTAAAATCTTATTCTGAAAAGTAACAGCACCTTCAGCTGTCAGGTAAATTTGGTGGAGTAAAAAGTACAATATTAACTTCTGACACAGTAAAGTAGCAGATAATGGAAAATATCCAGGTACGTTTCTTTAACACTAGTGTAGTATTTGATTAAATGTACAAAGTTACTTTCCACTGCTGTAAACTAAATAATTCAGTGTGTAGTAAAAGGAGAAATGTCATAAGCTGAGAAGGATGTTGTTAAACCGAGGAACGATTCTCATTAAACTGCACAAACACCCACTCTGCCACTGTCTCCCTCCTGTGTCTGTACCTTTAGCAGCGGTGAGCATGGTGGACGCCAGTTCACACTGCTGGGTCTCGATGTGGCTCAGGGTGAACCAGCGAGGGAAACGGTTGGGCACCAGAGACACCAAATGTTGAGGCCGTGACAAGTCGCCGGAGGCGGCCGTGGACTCGAGGACGGGCAGCCTGATCACAGAAATGAACTTTATTAACATGGACAGACAAGAAAACAGGAGCTGATCTGTGCACTCAGAGAAAGGTTTCACGGAGGTGAAGACGTTGTTAGAGCTTTTTTATATCATCAGTCAATAGTTTTCCTTTGTGCCTCAGGCCATGAACTCAGAATAAAGATGGGTTTAAAAATAACGGCTCAATTCCTTTCCCCCTCAAACACGCATTGTTACAGCTGCTGTGAAACCAAGAGTTTAATACTCCTCCTCTGTGATTCAAGTCTTGAAAGAATAAAGATGTAAAATCATAAAAATCTGTGGCTTAATTTGGGCACGAGGAAATAGTTTTGCTAACACCCGTGGCGGTCAGGGAGGAAACCAACAGCATGTATTCATTATTCACACATTTTGTGAAACTCGTTTTCAGCAGTGTTGAATTATTGAGTGAATATTCCAGCAAAAAGGTTTTGTCATTAAACAGAGCCCCAGATAGCTCCTGGTTTCCTCTCAAAGTAGACAAAGCTTTCTCTATCTCTGTTCCTCCTCTTGTCACTATAATTACACCCACATGAAGCTGTATGCAAACATCTCTTCTGACAATTAGCTCCACCACCTGTTTAAACTGAAACCTAGCTACTGTGTACAAGTCAACCATAATGTCATCCAGATGGATGAGGCTTCGTCAACAGCAGCGAACAAAATACTCAGATAGAAGCTTTTCCTATTTAGTGCCAACTACTACATCACTGGTTAAAATAACAAGCGGGTCACATCAGCTGTTGATAATTAATATTAATTCTGTGGGTGACTTAACAGCCCAAAACTAAACGTGTCTGTACAAGCTGCTGTGTGTACTCTGACCAAGATCATTTGTGAAGGAAGAACCGCCATGTTACAGTCAGTAAGTAAATATGTTTTTTGGCAGATACTCAATATTAAAGGCCTGAGGTCTCTTCTAAAGCAACCTGGAAACACTAGTGTGTTACACTTGGCAGTCGCAGACATCGATCCACATATTCCTCACTTGCATTTTTTCCCTTGCGTCTTAGTCCACCCATGTAAAAAGCGAGGAGAAAACGTGAGGAATTTAAGTGTTTGAGACATATGATGACCTTTCCTCAGATCCTTCACCTGAAGCGTCCGCTCACCAACTGATTTCCAATAAAGGGGCGTGTCGTCCATAAAAGTCGAGTGAAGGATGCTCTCATGACTCCTCCAGCAGCCTCCTCACTCCTCAGAGCAGGAATAAGAGCTTTAGGATGTCCTTCAAGATGGCAGACCAGAACGACTTCTGGTTCGAGCGAGGATCGAAAATTCTCTTTACCAATTGTTCCTGGATCCTCACTTTACCTGGAAGTCATTCTAGTTGACCATCATGAAGATGTTCAGATTTCTTTATTGGTGTTTGGAAGAATGAGGAGGCTCCCCGGAGGAGACACAAGCAAGGATACAAGAGACCATCCCTCACTGAAGACTTTTATGGACTGACGGTTGAATTCAGATGAAGGTCTCGTGCCTCCATGAATATGTCGCCTCGGTTCCTCTCTCCTTGCATCTTTTCCTCACATCTTACAGGAGTGGGACTAGTGAGGGAAAAGTGGATGCAGTTAAGGGAAGTGAGATGTACCCCTCGTCTTAGTTGTTCATGGGCAGACAAGAGCTTTAAAGGAGATCTACTCACCTCATGGCCCTCAGTGCAATTTTGTACGCCAGTTCGGTGTCGTGAGGTAGCAGGGAGGTGAAGAGATACTTGGCAAAAGTGTGCATGGGGACACTTTCCCTGTAGAGTAACTCTCCCAGACCACTGTAAGGACCAGCTGCAAGGAAGATACAAAGATCAGGTCAGTGTGTGCAGTCCACCTGGAGACAGAGCAGTGCAACAACACATCAGCTGGACTGTGTCCTTGTTTATGATTTCCCAGCCTGATATGCCCTCAAGGTCAACAGTGCTGACCTGAACGTCAGGACTTGGCTGTGCATCAGAATGAGGATCACTTTGTTTGTTCACCAAAACTGTCTTGGCACTAGAGCAGAAGCATCATGTGAACTCTGATGTAGTGCAAAGGTTGATGGCTTCTAGGAATTAAGATGGATCCACCCTTTATTTTTCTGTACAGTGTGCAAGTTACTTCCATTAGCTTCCATTGTTGTTTCTCTTTATAACAAATAAAAAGTACTTTTACTTTTGGTAATTTAAGTCTGTTTTGAATTTAATATTTTTGTACTGGGGTAACACTTTTAAATGCAGAAGTTCTGACAGCATTATTACACTGTGGTATTACTAAAGTAAAGATCTGAGTAGTTGCACAACTGCTCCGTGGCTACGTTTAGATGTAAATCCTTAATAATGGGTCACAAATAGAAAGTTTCATGTTGTTAAATGGGGTAGTCACTTTCTAAAACAGCTGGAAACTAGTTTTTAGACAGCATTACTCAAACTGGAGGAACCAGCATTTGTCAACAATCTTCAGCTGCAGAAAAGTGCACATCTGATGCTCTATTGAATATTTGCACCAGCAAATGTGGTGATGGTTTAATAGTTTGTCGACAACAATGGAGCTCTTTGGCCCAGAGGAAGAGGACCCATCAGGCTGTGAACACAGGCTTGTTATACCCCTCAGTGCGCACACATGCATTCACACATCAGCAAACAGCCTGACAGTACATTCACACAGTTGTGAATACACAAGTACAAACATTCAAAGTGTAAATGCACACAAGTGGCACAGAACACTCTCTTAAGTACACAGAGTTAATAAAACAACACCACACACTCAGAACAAAACAGACACTTAACGTACAATGAGCTGGTTGTGGTTCAGGGTGTGAAACAGGAATCTTCCTGTGTGTGGAAGATGTGAGTGAGAAGACTAACGTCCTCTTTGCTGTACAGTAAATCTGAAGCTAGAGCCAGCAGCTAGTTAACTTAGCAGAGAGAGTGGAAACCGCTGTCCTGACTCTCAAAGGGAAAGAAAATCCAGCTACCAACAACTTTTGTGAAAAGTTCTTTGATTAAAAACAGGAACACATCTAGAATATTCATTTTTATGTTTAGCATACACATAGTACTTGGAGGTATTATGTGGTGTTCACTTCTTCTCCAAGTCAAAATGAAGGTCTAAGGTAAATCCTGCAACAGTACCGAGGGCCCCACTTTAAATAAATACCCAGCTCCCCTCCACACCACAGTATGTGCAGCCCCCAGTTAACACATTGTATCTTGTTTAATCTGTATCAATGTTTCAGACAGATGTAGGATGACTGTTTTGAGCCTTTATGCTAAGCTAAGATAACCTAGCTAGCTGAAGATTCTGTTGCCAAAAAAGCATATAAGCACAAAACTAATGCAGCATTTAAAAACATCAACCCAGCAAATGTTTCATGATGTCTGAGTCCAACTCACCCTCTAGCAGGAAAACCGCTTGTTTCCGGAAGATCTTCACCAAAGAGTCGTCTAACTCGACTTCTTGAAGCTTGGCCAGTACCTGTTCTTCGTTGCGACACACCTTTTCCTGGGCATAGAGGCCATCTGGCATCATCCTCTGCTGCCCTAAACCAATCAGAGCTGTCTCTACAGCCAGCGACAAGAACGACTCTCCATCCTCCAGGAAATGCTGCACTGGGAAAACCACATGTTCCGTCCTCTTGCCTGAGGCCAACGAGCCTGATGGGTGAAGCAGAGATGGGGAAGACAGGGTGAGAGAACAAGAAAGAGCAACAACCAGGGTTAACATGGGTTTGGCTGTTTGACATGGAGAGGATTAAAAGCAGCCAGAGGACTCAGACTGGATCCAGATGTGGCCTTCTTCCTTCTGGACGTGTTAGTATCTAAAGCTACCCTGTTTGTTTTGGTAGCATTAGCCACCTAGCATGGTCAGGATTTTACCTTTGTGTTGAATTAATATGATTTTAATTTGGGAGGAACTGGAGCTTTGTGTCACATCAGCAGTAACCAGGGTGGTCTACTGGACTGACACATTAACCGATAGCCAGCTAACGCTAGCTTGTCCCAACCAGGCTTCTGTAGTTTACATAGTAGCTTCAGGAAACAGGATGTGATGGGAGGGGCCAAAAGCGGGTAGGAGCAGCTGATGGTGTCAGTTTGCTCCGAGTCTCACTGGACCCTCTGGGGTGAAAAGAAACGAGGCAGAGCAGCTTTAATTAACCCTGTCCTCACTCACCCTGTTCCTCACTTGGGGGGCTGTGCTTCAGCTGTTAAAACAACAGTGGAAATAACATTAACTCTACTTTATTGTTCAGTGAATATCAGTTAAATAAATAGCTAATATTTTAGTGCAAGATGCTGCTACATATTGGACCCTTCAACACAGAATGTCCACGGATTTGATGTGATGTTCATTACTATAGCTTCTGTTTGTGATAGCATCAGATCTGCCTGCTAATTTGTTCTTAAATCATAATTAAAATTACTAATAATGTGATTAGGAGAAGCTAGATACTTAAATATCAAGGGACAGGTTTTGTTAAATGCAATATGTGACATGAGTTGTGTTACTGACATCTTGTGTGAACAGACATCTTCATTCCACACCAAACTACTTAAAAAGATTCGAAAACAGATTAGAAAGGATTTAGATTCGATAAAATGCTACTGACCCAATCCCTACCCAGAGCTGACTTGGGTGGGGAAATGCTCCTGTGGGCTGAGTATTGATAAATGTATTGAACTATTTGTTCATTCTGGTGTTCCTTTTTCAGAGTGTGGTAATCATGTGTTGTAATGGCTTAATGATGTCTTGGCAGACTTCACAGTTCTTCCCAAGAGGGTTAACGGTCCCTGATGAACACACACACAGACTCAGATATAAATAGCAGAGTCTTAATTGAAACCCTCTCCATGCAGAGGCTTCAATATGTTGTGGTTCACCTACTTTACAAGAGAAACAAACTAACTGGGAGCAAATCGTCCGTTCTTGCTACAGTGCGTTGAAATCCGTCTGAGCTCCCTGCATAATTGATGAATTTTAATTGGAGTGCTTTTCTTGCTGCATTTCTTATTCATGAGCTGTTATTGGAGGATGACTAGAGGCCAATCATCATGTCTGTCAACGCTGTTGATTGCAACCTGAGGGCCTGACAGGAAGACGCTGTCGCTGCAGCGTGAAGGTCTGAGGCAGAAAAATGTGTGTGTGTGCTGAAGCTGTGGTGGTAACTACTCAAGTGGAGGTGTTCTACATCAGTATTTCCTTTTTCTGCTACTTTAAACTTCTGCTCCACTACAGCTCAGAGGAAAACTACATGTTCTGCTGCACCACAACTGACAAATACAATTACTGTTTGAATTAAGATGTTCCCAATACAAGGCTTTGATGACCTGTTCCCAACCTGGTGCAACAAATCAGTGTTTAGTTGTGGCTCCTTGTCATGTTTCAGGGTTAAGATATTTCAGCTTGTACTTTTCACTGTGCTGCATTTATCTGACAGTTTAATCCATCCTATTAAAAGCTTATAAAATGAACGACATTTGATAAAGCTTGACCCAACCTCTCTGTGTTCTGCCCTCTCTTGTAATGGAGTTTTTCTACATTCTTGTATTGGTACTTTTACTTCAGTGCCAAAAACGTTTTTCTCACTTTGACTGAAGCTGAAAAGCTCATTGTGAGTCATCCTGTGTTTACAGCACCAGTCCAATGTTTTAGATCATCTCCATTCTCCAGTTTTTATTGACGTGTAACTGGTTCAGGTCCAGTAAATAAACTTAAAATGGTACAAAGCTAAAAAGTAAACTGTCAAAACTAAAAACATGTAAGTAACTGGCAGTGGGTGTCTCTGTTCTTAACTTTTAAGCTCCTTCAAAAAGGTTTGTTCTTTTCATTAGTACAATGATTAAATTTATTTTCTTATCATGTTCTGCACCTTGAATTTCTTCAGTGTGTGAAATGTGCTGTACAAATAAACCTGTCCTGGCTAATTAAAGGGGATCTGAGTACTTCTCAAGTTCCGTTTGTGCATCTGTGTGTACCTGAGAAGTCGAGCAGGGCCGTGGCTCCGTCCTCACTGCCCCGCCCCGTCTCCATCAGCGTTCCGAACAGTGTGCCGATGGGGTCCAGAGGGTGACCCACCCAGCCCTCCAGGTTGGTGACTGATGTAATGCCTTTATGGAGCAGCTCTGCAGTAAAACACACACACACACACACATGCACACACACACACACACAGAGTCAGTGAACCGTTCATTCTCCCGGCTGTGAAACATCGAGTGTAAGGAGACGAGACTGAAAGTGCCACAACAACTGAAAAAGCTTTTGCTTATTGTTTTTTTGACTGCAGCCGTGGAAATTAACAGAGTACATTTACTTAAGAACAGTTTTAAGGTTTTTGTACTTTGAGTATTTCCATATTCCACTACTTCATACTGTCACTACATTTCAGAGGCAACAATTATTTGTTTTACTTTCTACTGCACTACATGTATTTAATAACTTTTAGTTGCTACAGAATCCGATTAACTATAAAAGTCCAGCATAACAGGCACAGCTGACTGCTGAACGGGCCTATAGGGCACAGGCCCAGGGTCCCAAGAGGTCAGGGGAGCCTGGGCCTGAAAAAGTGAAGTGAAATCAAAGAACTCAGTTAAAATACTACCAATAGACTCATAACAACCACAAACGGAACTAGACAGTTACCACAAAGAGATGCAAAACAACTATGGAGACCAAAAATGGCCATATGACCCCTAAGGGGCTTCACAAAGACACGCTGCCTTTTATTACCATTTATTTTTTTGCAGCAGTCAGCACACGAGGAAATATTTACTATTCTTCTTCATCTTACTCTAAAAACAACCAACTTCTGAAGAGGATTTAGTTGTATTTAATAACTTTTTAGGCTAAAACGATAAACTCTGAGTTTACGTTCTATGGCCTGGAGACATGTCTCTGATAGGTGGGTTGTGTTTTGATTGACAGAAGGCTTCCACAGAGCTCCAAAAAACCTATATTAAATATTTAATCATGAATATGTGATATGCTCAATGTTATGAAACCATAAAATGTGATTGTTGGCTTCTCGTACTTGATTAATTATTTATAGGCAGATGGGAACAAAAGCAAGGAGGCAAAAACTCACATTGTGCTGTGGTTGACCCTTATACTTTAGTGCCGAATTTTAAGGGTATTAAAAGTTTTGCACAAAAAAAGATTCATGCTTTTCATTCTTAATAATCCTTAAAATGTTTTCAGCCCAAGTACATAACAAAAAAATGGCATCATTTACAACCATCGATCATCAAATCAGGAGACAGAAAACTCCCCCACAAACAGCAGAAACCTCAGTGAGAGCATCAGAGGAGGCTCCTCCTTCCATCAAACTGACTTTAATATAAAAGCCGACACTGAGTGACTGATGGAGGAGGAACTGACCTTTTTTGTGTGTGCGGAAGAACTCCAGCTGTTTCTGCTGCTGCCTCCTCAGCGTGTTGACTATGGCGATGGCCAGCCTGAGTGCTTCCTTGGGGTAACCGTGTGACCTGAGGGCGTCTACTCGAGCACACGCTGTAGGGACGTGCTCTGCAGGAGACGAAACAACAAAGACATTTCAATTCCTTCCTCTGATTTTTCTTATGAATTTAATTGGTCGGCTTCTAAACCACGTGTCCCTGCTCCCTCACCGTGCCACAGGGGCCACCCTCGGGTGTCAAAGAGGGAACTGTCGAGGTTATCATGGTAACAGTAGTTGGTGTAGTGGTCCTCGGTGATGATGTGCTGTAGGTGGGGGTCCTGCCAGTGCAGATCACAGGCCTCGATTGCTCGAGTGAACACGGTGCGGTGAGGCCGGGTCAGTGAATCTGAGAGAGACGAACAATGAGACGTGAGATGTTTGAAAACCCAGATCGCACTACAGAGGTTCTCAGAGTGTGAGGAGATGTGAGGCAAAGGCACAGTGAGAGGTGAGAGCAACAGATGTGTGCAGGTGTCCTCTAACAATAACAGGAGATTAGTTCTTGTAGTTTGGCAGCCGTTCTCCAACAGCAGCTGCAACGCAGCTCATGGAGGCAGTAACAAATCTGAACACAGACATGACACAGTTTTGTCAATTTAGGGGGATATTTACTAGTTTTGTGGCTCATTTTCTGGTGCTAAACTGTGAAATTGTGTGTTCTTATGCACCAAGGTTTTGTGCCAGAGGAAAAGAGAAAAGCAGCACAACTGGAAACCACGTGCTTGGTCTCATGCAATATGTATTTTAAGGCAT
>NW_018128249.1:55240-66456 GCF_001952655.1 Monopterus albus | reverse complement strand
TAAAAGACAATGGAAATTTATACAAAAACCTGCAGTGAGAGCTGTCTGTACTTCTACTGATACACTGCAAACGGCTAATTGAGCTACTTTCAGTGGTGCTCAAAACACAAACCTCAAACTGTAGTCTGAGTAAGTTGCACCTCTGTACTTCCTGTTTACACCCCCAGAGCCATATGGTAACTGTAGTTTCAAAACAGCATGACTATGCTCAATGTAGAATAATTGGAGTGATAAAATTTAACCTTTGCATGTTGCACTATCAATATTTTTTGACATTCCTAAGGCTCGGATCTGGCTCATCAATCAAGGTTCTGTCCTAAAACATACAACTCCAGTACTCCACAAGCGCCCCAGCTTATCCTGTAAACAGTACACGGTACAGTCTGTCTGGCTAAGACGTGCAGTGCCTCTGCTCAAAGCCTGTAGATGAAGAGAGAGAGAAGACCAAACAACCAGCCAAAAGCAAACAGCTGTAGTCCACAGATGACTGACAGTGTCTCCATGGCAACATTTTACCTCCTGTTTACAGCTCCTAAAATATGGTAAATGTAGATCTGACAATTTGAAATAAAAGTAAGACATAATATTACTGGCAGTGAGAAAATGAACTTTTCTGACATTACTAAGACTCAGGACGTCACTAACTGAAGGCTGCTGTTGTAGCAGAAATAAAAATGTCAAAACAACAAATGTGCGGAAATTATGGCCCCGGACAGAAATGTCCATGGGTCTGTATTCTTGTCTCACAGAAGAACAGAACCCAGAAAAAGTTGCATGACCTCAACTGTGTTACTAGGTTCATTCTATTAGCCACGCAAAAACAGTAATAAGGCTCGTAGGCGCCGAGACAGGAGGAAGGAGGTGTGACTGAAAAGAAGAGGAGGGGGAAGGGGGAGAAGGACTTAATGGTGTTAACACAGCAGCAGAAGAAGAGGAAGAGGAGGAGGAGGAGGAGGAGGAAAATGAATCAATGTGATGCAGGAGGGTTTTGGAAATAAAAAAATAAATACAAGGAAGCGATGTCTCTGCTGCAGCTGGGCGTCATCTCACCTGGGTTGCCAGGAGGACCCTGCGGCAGAGCGTTTGTCAGATTGGTCAGCTCGCTGCCATGGTTACCGTCCTCCAAGGGACAAATGTCCACGCCGTTCCACCTGCGAAGCTGTCGAAGCCAGAAACCTTTCTGCTCGGGTTTACAGTGGGGGTTCAGCACAATGCACATCCACAGGGCCCCTGCACAGAAACACAGGCACAGCAGCAGACGGCTTGTAGTTATGATTAAAGCACAAATATCATTACAGCCTTGGTGGCAAAAATTATAAGCCACAAAACTACAGATGGGTGATGAAAGGAAAAACTAGCATCAAGTGAACAGCAGCAACTTTTTAGTAAGGTGTAAGGAAACATCATTCTTCCTTTTCTGAGGAACAGAAAGCTAAATGGCTCCTGTCCTTTTGATAAAGGGCCACAAACCAAGAAATAACTGAGAAAAGTTAAAGCACTATTTATAAAAGAGCAATCACAGGCTGTAGGTGTAACTGATGGAGGTAGTGCAGTTTTCACAGCACATCTGTATTTTCATGCAAGTTCCAAAAGTATCTGCCCATCTGGACAGTTCCATTGCTTACAGTCCTTTATCTCGTCCTTAAAACAGATGTAAGGCAGAGCTGGACAGCTGGTTTTCGATTAATCTGCTGATATTTCTTCATTAATTAGGTGATTATTTAATCAGATGTTTTAAATCTCTCCTAATTTGATTTTCGTTCTGATGCTTTTCTCCTTGTTTTGTGCGACCAACAGTCCAAAACCCAATCACCTTAATTCTACCATAACGTGAGACAAAGAAGTTCCTACACTAGAGAAGCTGGAACCATGATATGGTTTGTATTTTTTTTTGTTGTTGAAAATTGACTTAAAATTATATTTTGTTTCTAAAAATAATCAGAAAATTACAAAACATGCCCATAGTTTTCCCAGAGTCCGAGGACAGTTTAAAATGATTTAATTTGTCCAAAGGGCTCAAAACCCAAAGACATAATGTTTAAAATGAAATAGCATGGAGAAATGGGACATTAGAGATCCTGCAGCCAGAGAAGAGTTGGAGTTTCTGCTTTAAAAAATGACTAAAATGATTAATCAATTATCATAATAGCTGTACATTAATTGTCTGATGATGGACTAATCAAACTGTCGCTGTGATTTGCTGCATTGTTACTAAAAACACTGGATACCGAGTGGTGGAGAAAGGCAGGACTGGGGGGAGATAATGAATATGTTAAGGTTTAATGAAGCATGACAGATGACAAAATGAAATGAAGTGAGGAAAAATAGGGAAGAAGGCAAGGAAAGGTGAGGTGGAAGTGGATGGGGGAGGGGACGAGACAAGAGGCTTTAACCTCCGTCTCTTTGTTACAGCAAGGAGGAAAAACAGCGAAGAGACGTCAAACGTGAGGGACGAAACGCAGAGCAACAATCTCTACCAGGGAGTGACACACAAAAACAGAGGCCAGAAACGAAACTAGTAGTTTTATGATGGATTTCAGTCGCTGTAACCAAAGTAAATCAGAGATCCTGATTATTAGCCAGTGGTTCATTTACTTAGGAACAGCACTTAAACCTACTCTCCCTAATGTCTTCTCAGCCTAGAGGGTCCAGTGAGACTCAAAACAAACTGGAAGCATCAGCTGCTCCTCTTTGCCCCTCCCATCACATCCTGATTCCTAGAAACGATGTAAACTACAGATGCCTGATTGGGACAAACTGTACAAAATGCAGCATTAGCTTGCTAACAGTAAATGTGTCAGTCCAGTAGAAGCTCTGGTTACTGCCGATGTGACACAAAGCTCCAAATTAATTCATCACAAAGGTAAAATCCTGACCATGCTAGGTTGCTAATGGTACCAAAACAAACAGCAGGCAGCAGAGGGTCATGGAGGGGGGGTACAGCTGAGAGACACCACGTCCCACTGTCAGTGGGACAATGTGGAAAATCTTAGTTACACCTGTAAAAAAAGTGATGATTGTTGAGTGATCCACAAGTTCATGGCTGAAAAACCAAGCATTTAGAACAATAACAACATATTGTAGGTGCACTCTCCTCTAATGTTGATGCATATGCAGTCAAAAAGTGATGTGAGTTTATGTGTGAGTGTGTTTTTCTGCTCTCACTGTACCTAGTTCATCCCACAGCTGCCTGTACTTGTCTGTCATGGTGGTGCCCTGTTGCCTCCACAGCGCCAGCCTGGGGTCACCCATGAACTGCTCTGTGATCAGCGTTAACATGCGAGCTCCATTGGAGTCCCTCATCTTCAGCATCTCTCTCACCTGGACAGAGACAGGGGCATTGTGGGTAAAGCTGCCACAGTATAAACAGCAGAGAGAGAGAAACAAACAAAAGCACATGCAGCAGCAGAGACCTGCACCAACGTTACGAAACAGATTCAAAGATAAAGGTGGGATGACACATTTTAAGTTTTAAAATCTTATGCTTTCCCTTAAATTTGGTTCAGTATTTACCTGAGGGCTGACATACAGTACAGAGGCAGCTTTAACAGGAGACATCTGACTGCTTTTTCATGTATGTGTAATGAAAGTCCCAGCACAGTGATGAACTACAACGAGTGGATTTTAAGGTTGAGCGAGCAACAGGAGAATAAAAGATATCAGGGTTGCAAACGACTAATCAATTAATCATCCTTTATTCTCCACAGTCAGACCCACACACGAAGGCTGATTTAATTCCACAGCCCTCATACTGATATGAGAAACCCATCTTTATCCTTAGGTTCTTAAAAGTGAGACTGCTGTTTAGAAAAACACCCAGATATTTGTGGGACAAATACAGATATGAATTTCAGTTATTAAGTGTATGAATGGCAGAGATATACAAACTTGAATTATGAGTTCTCAAGAATAAAACATTTTGTCACATCAGCATTCAGTACAGAGATGTCTTGAATATTAAAGCAGCCTTGTTTATATTCAGTAGTGTGCTAAAGATTTAGGCACTTTAAATGCTTAGACTCTTATCCATCACTCAGTAACATCAGGGAGGTGTCTGTCATTCAGTTCTTCCTGCAGCCTGACCCTGAGCCCAAACCCCCAGCCAGAGTCATAAAGAACTACAGTATGTACGTTCAGAGAGCAGAAGGACCAGGAGCCCTGCAGCAGATGGCCTGCCCCCCCCAGAGCCCTGCTCTCATGGCATCAGTCTGGGATCACATGGAGAGACAGAAGCCACTGGGACAGCCTGAATCCACAGAAGAACTGTGGCAGCTTCTCCAAGATGCTCGACAGCCGACATGGCAAGTCCCTGGAAACACTGTGCAGGTGAACTGAGGAGAGCAGGTGCTGGTTTAAATGGGAGTCATAACAACCATTCCATTCCAAACCCCCCCCCTGTGAACTGAGGAGAGCAGGTGCTGGTTTAAATGGGAGTCACAGCAAATATTGGCTTGATTTTTTTTTCTTTTTACTGTACTTTGTAAGAGTATTGTTGACAAACAACCTGTTCATGGCATCATTTTGGAAGAATCTCCACTTTGGTGCTTAAAACAAATGTTTGCACAGTGCTGCACAATTACAGACAAGTCGATGTCAGTCAGTAAAATGAATTGAGGTGATAACACTGTTTATGTAGAGTGTAAAGGATCCAGGTCAGACCTGGGTGGTACCTCTTACTGATCGCAGTGGAGGTTGTTTTGAGACCATGAGCACAGGCTACCTGTTCTATCAGACAAACATGCACAAAGCCAATTGTGACCTGTGAGCACACGCGTGTTTAACGACACCGCAGGTCGTTACCTTGCTGAACAGTAAGTTGAGCTGCTTTCCCGAGCCATGGTACCCGCCCTGGGAGAGAAAGAGCTTGACCTGCTCTTGAACTTGCTCCTCATCCAGATGCCAGCAGTTCTCATCGTCCACGCTGGCCCCTGCCGTCGGATCTGGAGCTCCTGCACCGAACAGCAGAAATCAGTGGTGAAAATCCACCTATGCATCTTATCTCATTATGCAGAAAAGGTCATTTAAGAATTTTATATATTATAGGAATATAATTACTGATGCATTAATGTGTGCATTACTTTAAAGCTGCAACAGGTAAAGCTGGGACTCAATTTAATTACTTTATTAATAACAACAGAGATCAAATAAGTCTGTAATAATACTTTTTTAATTCTATTTTGTGAAATTAATCCAATGAAAATACCTCAATAATACAGTACATTTAAACATTCTGTGTCTTTATTGGGAGGAGCAGAATGTGCCTCCATCAGCAAATAAATCATCTTATGCACTAACGCATTAATGCAGTGCTGGCTAAGCTTAAACACTGATCGATACCAAAAACTCTGCAACGGTAACCAGCCTCCATGAAGGAAATGTACATCCCACACGTTTAACACTTAACGTGTCACTGGGGACGATTAAATCCATAAGAGTCGAGCACTAAACAGAATACAGCCAAATTACATCTAATCCAAAGTACACAACTACCAGTGTAAACGCAGGTAGAGAAACTAAGATCCGCAAAAGGTTCCTCCCCCCTAGGAAAAGTTCCTTTGGGCTTATTTCTGTTTGAGGACTTAAGCCTAAGGTTTAGGGTTAAGGGCTATGGAAAGCACCATGCCGGTGCAGGTCCTCACACGTATACAAATGTCTGAACAAAGAGTTTCCCTCCTGTTGTCGCTAACTGCTGGTTTTTCCTGAGTCCTCTGCTGGAAATCTAACACTCAGACCTGTATTTGCCTGTGTATGTGTTTGTGCCTTTGTTACACACACACACACACAAGTGCAAGTTCAGCCTGTTCTTCCAGTGAAATCACAAATTTCAACCATTCCATTCCAAACCCCCCCCCTTCTCACCATGGAGCTGGTTGATCTCAGAGTTCTGCGACAGTATTTCATCTGCCAGTTTCTGAGCTGTCGGCAGCACCTCGGTGTGATGCACTGTGATCAGGTACTGAACAAACTTCTGCAGCTGATCTCTGTTCATCTGGAAAAGAGTCTCTGAGATGGGCAGGCGCAGTTTGACCTGCTCGGGCTTCCGTACTCTGTACAGCGAGAGTGCTACGACGTGGGCGCAGTAGAAAATGTCCTTGTTGCCACAGCTGCATGTTACCGCTGTGATTTTGCAGCGGTCGAAACTGACACTGACGTTGCAGATGAGCTCAGGCTCTGGGGAAGTGGCAGGTTCTCTTACTGTGCCACTGAGGTGAAACCCTGCACAGAAACAGAACAGATCATGAATCGTCTGAATAAACAAGTACCTACACCATGAAGCTTTTGTAAAATAAATACATAAAAATACTTGGTATACACCTAAAATATCTGATTTACTGGAAGGCAGCAGAGACAACAAATCATTACCCTTTAACTTGATGGCAAACAGTTTTGGCATTTCCACATCCAGCTGTTTAAACGTAACATTATTTATTCAGAGCCCAGTTTGTGTCCACCTGATGAATGCACTCAGTTTTAGCTCTGTTTCTGGACTCTTCGGTCTTGGGCAGAGTCCAGTCAACAGCTTGGAGCGAGCACATTAAGCAGCTGACTAAGTCTCACTACAGCTGTTACACCATTAACTTCAGCCACAGTGGATATTATCTACCAGTGATGTTGGTCATTTAGCTGAAGAACGCAACGGCTATAAATGAGAAGCTGCTAATGTTACCTGCAGGTTTCAACATTTGCCTCTGAGAGTAAAATATATGGAGCGCTAAAAGGGTCAATTAATTCTTTTTACCATCTGAGTTGAATAAATCTTTGGTTGGTATTTTGCCAACCAGTAGCAAGATCCAAAACAGAAAACAGCTATCAGGACCAACCCTGATTATAACCACTCTAAAAGCCAAATATGGCTTTGAGGAAATTTAACACTTGCACATAAACCTCATTTCTGATTTTGTGCAAATGCCCACACTTCAAAAACATCAAACCAGATACTCCCTCACAGCGTGGCTCAACCTAATGTTCACCAGGGACGCACTGTTTTTAAAAGAGAGAGAGAGAGGCGATTGAAAGGGCAGAGAGGCGAGCGCTAAGAGTCAAATAATCTCATTTCCGTTCCAGAACACCTCCAGTGCTTACCTTACCCTAAACGCCTCGCTCTCTCAGGGCTGATGGGATCAGTTCACCACAGGCAGAGAAACCTGCTGTTGTACAGTGACCCTGTGGTCCTCTCTCAACCAGAAACCTACAGGTCTGTGTGTGTTCAGGCAAGGTAAACATAGACGGAGAAACGGATTTTAACGTGGATGTGACCTTAAAAATACTCAAGTCAGATTTCTGAAAGCTGCGGTTGTTTGGCTCTTGGACAGTAAAATAAACACTTGATACCATACACGACCAGACAAGTGTGCACTCAGTCTAATTTAACAAAAAACTCATGGCACATATTTGAAAACACCAGTCTTTACCGCAAGTCATGCATTTAAATGTTATTTAACTAGAAATGCACAAATATTACCAGGAAAATATCCTGTGAATATTGAAAGTAAAAATATGCAGTGCATTAAAATGTAGCCTGTGAGTGTTGTACAGTTATACATTACTCTATTATTATTATTATTATTATTATTACTCGTGCATTAATATTTAGGCAACACTTTACTGGTGTTTGAGGGGGAGCCCATTTTATAACAGACTGCAAATTATTTTCTTGATTAATAAATTGATCCTTTGGTTTAAAAATTCTGAGAATTATTAGAAATATCTCCACAATTAGCCCGAACCTACAGAGAATGTCCTGAGTCAGCACTCAGGTTTTTGTATGACTGAAAAGCATTAAATGGAAACCCTCCTAATTACTGCTTCTTATTTTTTAAGTTCATGAAATAAGCCGCTTTTACTTCTTTTCACTTCAAAATTCAACCAGATATAGAGTTTACCCACAACAACTGAGCATGCAGCGCTGTTCACCCTGGAACATTTGCTGGGAAATTTGATTTCCACTTTGCTCAAATGTTCTCACACATGTGGCACATCGCTGACACATATCATCACCTGTGCTGGGTAGAAGACCGCTGCAGACAGACTAGGTATTTGTCTGCATACGTGGTTGGGCTGTGTGAGCAAAAACAAAAGAGGCAGAAGGACTACGAGATCAAGTCTGAGAATGAAACATGAAATAGAGAAATGTTTCGGTTCTTACTGCTGCTTTTCCTGCAGAGCAGGCATGATACAAAAACACATGCTGGATCACACAACCACACATCTACATCCTGTCTCTTAAATACACAGAGAAAGTTGTGGTGCTTTCTGTTTTGCAGCCCGGCCACAGTCATGCCTGGCCCACAGCTGAACTACTGACGTAACTGAAAGAGAGAGAGTGACTCGAGGAGGAGGAGGAGGCTGGAAAAATCGGTATGCCCTCAGCTGAGTGTGAGTGTGCACATGCAGGAGTGTATGCTTGGCGGTGAGCCAGAGCCCTGAGCTCAGCACTCTGTAATGTACTTCCTCTGTGTGTGTGTGTTCACAGCTTGCATAATACAGCTCTGTGCCTGCACAGCAACCAAACTTAACCCCTTCACTCCCAACGAGGAGTCAGACCAGGGTTTCTGCAGGGTGCACCGGGTCACATTTAACTTTATAACACCACACAGGATCTGTTTCCATACCTGTTTAATGGTGATGGAAGAAGTACAAGCCCCAATACCACACTGTGAAAATTCTCCTGGACTTAAACCTTAAGTACAAAAGTATCATTGGCAAAATGTACTTTAAGTATCAAAAGTAAAAAAGTACTTGTTGTGCATTAAAATGAAAAGTCCAGAGACTTCTGTAAATTAAATTTAAAACATTTTAATACCTTTTTTGAAGAAAGCCCAGACTGTTCAAATACCCCGATAACAGTCTCGCCTTGACACAGTGGTTCAGCACTTCGCACAATTAAGCCAGGCGTCTCTGTAGGATTCAGCGAGGAGGATGTCTGAGTGAGGGGGGAACACAAGGGGGAGTGTCTTTGTGGTGGCAAACAAGGCCCGGACGTTAGCCTGTGAAAGAGCAGCAGCTCAGCTCCCTACAGAGTTCAGCCTGGCGAGAGCTTCATGCCATAGGCTGTGTGCAGCATCGCCCACTCAAACTGTGGCTGTAGGGGGTCATTCTCAGAAATGTGGCCAAAGCCTTCATTTACCAGGACGCTCAGCACACAAAAGCCAGATAGGCCTCCCTTCCCCCGCACCCAGCCTCCCTAATCTAAACACAAGTATACACACCAGTCAGCCATTCAGTCAGCACAGCCAAAGCTGGTCAGTCAGGCATAAGTGAGAGCTCCTCGGCCAAGGTGCGCTTCGAGTTTGTGAGTGTGTGTACTGTGTATGTGCTCCTAATGACAATGGGGAACCTAATCTCTCACTCGATAAGATGCAGAGGAACCTCTAGGGCTGTAGGAAGAGAAGTAAACAACCAATCTATAGTCACGGTGCGCTGATTAGCATCTGCCCTTCGTGACTGGTTTCAGATCAGCTTCCCATTGCATTAACACACATTTATGGTGTTGCTGCTAATGCTACCTGATTCTAACAAAGCCATGATCAAAAGGCTGAAACATATTTAGGCTCTTGATTGGATCATCTGTTGCTATGGTGATTGATATCAATTATGCAAATCAGGGTTTCTGCAGAGTTCAACTGATTAGATTTGAGACTTTAAGACTTTATTAGTATCACAAGAATGCAATTCATTCAGTGCTTTTTACACAGTCATATCAGCCAGGCCAAAACATACAACCACACAGGGTACAGGCCCAGGAGGGGTCCGAGGAGTCTGGGGACCCTGGACTTGTGCTGCTTAATTGAGTGACTTTTAATCAACTGTGTCACAGAGCTTAAAGAGGCCTACAAAGGCAGGCCAAAGTATTCCAGTCACAAGCCCCCCTAATTTGAGCAAAAAGAGACAGAAAATAACCACAAAGACATAAATAAACAAATGCTTAAAAAAAGAAAACACAAAACAACCACAAAGACCAGACAAACAACCAGGCTGTTTCTTTATTTCCTTGTCTTCGACATGTCCCAACAGGCGAGGACGCTAGCTTTTTGCTAGCTTTAGCCTGGTTTAGCATGATATGAGTACAGCTACCAACTGCAGACTCTTGTAAAGGGTTTTCATGTTAAAGCAAGTCAGGTGGAGAAAATAAGAATTCAATTGAACATGGCATTTTCAAAATAACTCATGGATCTAAATTTAGCTTAATTGGTTAAGATGATAAAATATGCCCCTGCCAGTTGTCAATTCAGCCAGCAAAATCAGTGGTCATGGGCTGGAAATGAGAGGCTTAGTTTTGTCTACCTGATTTATTTGAGAGTTAATTTGCCCCAGTTATTTCTGTAAAGTACTGGGGACTAGGGCTCAGTAGGGGAGCATGAGGTGAGGCGCACGTTGTGGGCCGTAAACCCGAGGAAGGCTGCTGGACCTGACGGCGTCCCCTGCCTAAGAAACCCAACATAACCAGCCTCAATGACTACAGGCCAGTTGCACTCACTCCAGTGGTGATGAAGTGTTTTGAGAAACTGGTACAGGGACACATTAGGTCATTCCTCCCACCTGCATCTGACCCACACCAGTTTGCATAGAGGACAAATAGATCCACAGAGGACACCGTAGCCACAGCCCTCCATGCTGTGCTGTCCTGCTTGGAGCATCAGGAGAGCTGTGCACGGCTGCTCTTTGTGGATTATAGCTCTGCATTCAACACCATCCTCCCCCACAAACTGGTGGACCTGGGAATACCATATCCCACCTGCACATGGATTACGAGCTTCCTGTCCGGACACAGCCAGAGGGTGAGATTGGGTCCACACACATCCACGGCTCTTAGCCTCAGCACTGGTTCCCCACAAGGCTGTGCGCTGAGCCCTCTGCTCTACACCCTGTACACCCACAACTGCACCCCCGCCCATCATGGCAACACCATTGTAAAGTTTTCTGATGACACCACTGTGGTGGGGCTTATCTCTGGGGGGATGAGACTACCTACAGGGATGAGGTGGAGAGGCTGATAGTGTGGTGCAGAGAGAACAATCTGCTCCTTAATACCTCAAAGACTATGGAGGTCATTGTCGACTTCAGGAGGAAGAAAACCGACATCATGCCACTGTATATCAGTGGAGACCGTGTGGAGAGGGTGCTGGCCTTCCGCTTTCTGGGAGTCAACATTAAGGAGGATCTGACCTGTGGCGTGAATACCTCTAAACTGCTTAAAAAGGCCCAGCAGATACTGT
>NW_018128249.1:27943-55028 GCF_001952655.1 Monopterus albus | reverse complement strand
TTTTACCCAACAGCAGTTACCACACTCAATGCTGCTAAAATATAATATGCCTGTGTGTGTGAGGGGGGGTGGGGGGGGTTACAATGACAATAAAGGATTATCTATCTTATCTAAGCAGTCAAATGGGTTTGAGAGCCACCACTACTAATGTCATGTGTAAAGGGGAAGGGTGGTTAATGTGTGTGTCTGTGTGTGTGGTAAAGAGATGGAGGATGCACCTCCATGTGAGCTCAAAATGTGGTCAAGGAGGATTTGAGTGAACTGGGTCAATCTTTGTCCCTCTTAAGCAATCGCCAACAACAGCTCCTCACACTACGTACATACTAATCAATGCTCTCTCTCTCTCTCTGGCAGAGGGTCCTACTGTGACTTCTGGTGTAATTAGGGAAAACAAGACTGCAACTACAATAAATGAAATCATAATTTAGCCACCTGTGTGCATCTCCCTCCAGTCCTGTCTCCTGCTTTAGAAGCAGAGCTCTAGAAATGGCTAACTGTACTGAAATACTACAGGATGAAAGCGTCTTCTTGAACTAAGTGGACAGAAATTCCTCAGGTCTGTCAGAAAACAAGAGGCTGCCTTTACAGCGCATGAGAAATTGCAAAGGGTTTCATCACTGTCATAAGAAAAAGACTCCTCCAGCACCTACCACTGAAGCCATTGTGTCCATTTCACAATCGGATAAAAACGGGATCTAGGCTGGCATTTCTGTCTAATTTCCAATGAGGCCTGTATATCGAGCACTGGGAGGAAACTGGTCACTACACTCAGAATGACTGTGGCAAGAAAGAGAGTTGAGCCTTTAAACAGTAGAAGCACACAAGTAGAAACCTCTCAGTGGGTTCTATCAGAGCAGGAAGCAGCAAAAGAACATGAACTGATTACTAACGCAGCTATCAACACAGTCAGACATGCTATGCTTGCTACTGCTGGCATGTTATGTAATTTGAGGGTTATGAAGGCAGGTGTTATGTGTAGGAAAGTAGGGCGAGCGATAAGTCTAGAGCTGCAACTAGTGGTTGTTTTCATTATCAATTCATCTGCTTTTTTTTTTCTTGTGTACAAAAAAATATCAGTCATGTCTTTAAAATGTCTTGTTTTGCCTGCCCACCAAAAGACATTCAGTTTAAATGAAAAACTGAAATTCCCATGTTTAAGAGACTAGAGTCTGCAAATGTTTTGGCATGTCTGTTTAAAATGGCTATAATTTGACTATCTAAAAGGTTTAATATTCTAGAAAGATACTAGTTCATTTTGGGCTTGAATGTTTAGGATAACTCACAAAACAACCACCATCGTTTACATTCAGCTCATCCATGAAGGGTCGTGGACAGGCAGCTTCAATCTCACAGCATTTGTACGTCACTGTGCCTTTGCTAAGACAAATAATGGCCCTCGGAGGTTGACAACAAGCTCCTAAAGGGACAGAAGAGGATTTCTCCCTCTCTCTCTCTTTCCCCCATTTAAAAGCATTTGTGTGAGTGCTTTCTGCCGCCGATTTGCTCTGAGAGAGTCATTTGTTTAGCCTCTGAGGACCATCAGCAGGTCAGCCTCTCCTCTCCAAATGCATTTGTTCCCACTCCAGAGAAACAGCACAGAGCATCTCCACAGAGATCCTCATTTAGCTGCACCGCTGCTGCTGCTGCTGCTGAGCTCAAGAATGCCACAAATACATAAATAAAATCTAATAAAAGCTTTTAGTGTTTGCTTAGGCATTGACCTGATTGGAGTTGATTAGATTTTCTTTTCCAAGATGTGAGCAGTGTTAGCTCTGAATATTCCCTAAATCACACACATGGAAGGATCAGTTTGACATTTTTGGGCAGTACTTGCTTAGTTAGCGCTAGATGAGAAGACTGATACCACTGTCATGTACATTAAATATGAAGCTGAAACCAGGAGTGAGCAATTAGCTTAGCACAGAGACTGGACACAGGGGGTAACAGCAACCTGACTCGGTGAAAACATAAGAAAATCCACCTACCAGCACCTCTAGAGCTCAATACCCAACAAATATTATTGAATTAGTATAATCAAGTGAATAAAGCAGTGTTAACATTTTCCTTTTGTTCCAAGTCTTCAAGCTAAGCTAAGTTAAGCTAACTGGCTATAATTTCTTTTTATCATGTATAAGACTATGGAGGACATTTATTTTTTCCTTTAAATTAAAAAAATTTGAAAACTTAAAAAAAAAGGCAAATGCATTATTATTATTATTATTATTATGAAGCGACAGCCACCAGCAGGATAGCTTAGCTTAGCATAAAGTCTGGAAGCAACTAGTTTGGCTCTGTCCAAAGGTAAGAAAATCCCTATACCAGGACAGTTCACTATCTAACAAATAATATCAAATTTGTTTAATATGTATAAAAACCAAAGTGTGAGAATAGCAATGTGTGAACAGAGAAGCGCTACCATTATGCTAAGTTACGCTAGCTGGCTGATGGCTATAGTTTTGTTTTACCATAAAGATGTGAGTACAGTTGATAATAGTTTCCCTTGAAATTAAAAAGTTAAAACAGAAAATGTTTATTCAATTATTATACAAGCTACAGTCACCAGCAGACTAGCTTAGCTTAGCATAAAGACTAGAAGCAGCTAGCCTCTCCTAATGTGGGAACAGAGAGCACATCAGTGCAGCAGGCCAACAAAAAGCCGATGGGAGAAGTAAACACTGTGGGAACAAATACGTTGGGAAATGAGTGGATAAAGTTAATGTCAGCAATTCCCTCCACTGGATCCCCATCTCCCGAGACTGTAGTCTGTACTCTGCCACAGACAAGTTAATGTACTTAGTCCTACAGATAACAGTCATCTTTGAGTGTGTGGGTCAGCACATTTTCATCTACTATCAGTGGTGGAGGAAGCACTCAGATCTTTCACTTAGAGTATCAATACCACAGTGTTGAAATATTATGTGTTAAGTTCTGCATTTAAAGTGTTATTTAAGTACAGGTATTAGCATCAAAATATAGTCAGTTTGCAGAAGAGTCCTTTTTAGAATAATACATAATATGCTGTTTCAGCTTGTAAAGATGGGGCGAATTTAAATACTTTATACACTGCTAGGTAGATTAATCTATAATAATCATGATTTATTTGATTTTTAATTTTGTATAAATAATTAGAATATGCAAAAATGTGTCAAATGAAAGGAAATAGAAATACTAGCACAAGTCTTAACTCAAGCTCCACCCTCTCATGTAGTGCATGTGCTGAGGAAGACCATGAGACTGTGGTGGAAAGCCCTTAAAATAAAAGAGTGCTTGGACCTTCAGTTATTTCTTATAAAATTATTTCCAAAGACAAGTCTGAACTTTCTTGGTCAGATTTAAATGTTTGTCCAAGTTACATTATCACATGTTCAAGGACACCCTGACATCTGACTGTTGATATCTGGTCAGTGAAAAGCTTTCCAGAGGGTCTGCAACTAATCTGCTCATTATTTTCCTGACAAAACTATTAATTATTCTAAAAACAAAAGGCCAGAAATTAAGAAAATTTCCCAAAGCTCAAGTTGATGTATTCACATTTCTTATTATATCCAAGTCCAAAACCCAAATGCTGTCATTTTACTATCATAAACTCATAAAAGTGCAAATAAATAAATAAATAAATCTATTTATTACAATCAAACTTCAACAAAAAAGGATGCATCATGTCTCTCCATCAAGTTTCAAGTCTCTGCAATGGCATTAAAGGAAGCAGGTGGTCATGTGGAATGTACAAAATAAAACTACAAGACTTGTATTTTTAGCTTGCACTGACTCGAGTATACTTGAAGCAGTGTTAGGTATGCTAAACCACAGCTATGTTGTAAGGCCATAAATTGCGTAGGAGGTGCTGAGGTATAAAATGATAACCGAGACATTATGTAGGAAATATGTAGAGTTCAGTCTGTACAAATATGCACACTCATACACACACACAGCTGCAGCTCAAGCCAACAAGAGCTTCCCAGTGAGCACCACTGCGACCTTTGACCACTGAACTAGTGGCAGTTTCTTCCTTGAGGTCACAAACATCCTGACAACCCTGGTGGGTGTGTGTGTGTGTGTCTCGTGCATGCATGCGGTGAGACTGCTGTTAAAGCAGCTTGGGGATAGCAATGCTAGATAGTAGAAAATGCAAATGATATCAGAGTGTTGTCAAACTTGGCACAAAACCCCGGGTGTGCACCCCTGTGTTTTCACTGTCTTTTTAATTTTTAACAACATCTGAGGCCTAATAAGGCAAAGAACGTCACTGAAGCAGAGCCACACAGCGTCTGCCTAGTAAAGCTGACTTTACACCAGTTACAGAGTGTTTTCTTATCTCACTAGTCACACCCTACATTTGCATACATACATCTATAAAAGCAAGGCTAGAGACATCATAAAGCGAGAACCAAAAGGGCTCACTTCCTTAATGTTGCCGTGTTAAAGTAAAAGGCAATTCTGATCATGTGACCTGGGTCCTGTTCTTACACAATGACCCAGATATTATCAGGTTATTTCTCACTTAACACATTTATTTCTACTAAGATGAAGCAGCTGAGGATTATTTTCATTTGTCTATTTATTCTCACAACTGCTTCATCTCTTTTTTTCTCCATTTATTTTTTAAAGGGGTTTTATGGACATTATTAATTTTAATGCAATTTAGTTTCATACCTTTATGTTTTTAGCTTCCTATCTCTCCTACACAAGCTTTGTTTACCTTGGATTACTTTGGATTACTATGTACAGTATTTCACTAAGGCTACAGATATATTTTGATTCACCATCAAAGTAAGAAAGGAGGATTATATCTGCAAGTCTGAGCAGATATGTTTTGTGTGTGAAGCACCGTGTCATGGTGAGGATGGACAGAAAGTGTGAGGTGCCATGACGAATCACATCACAGCTGAACAGGAAGCCAGCTCCAGCTGGTATGTGAGATGCAGAGAGGAAGGAGATAGTTGGTGTATACAGAAACAGACAGATAAGGTGAGACAAGCCAAAATATCTGTGTGGATAAACAAAGCACGAGCAGCTCGATTAGGAGGATTCAACGTGATCACAGTATCTTCCCATCCAGTCAAAACTGCTACTGTCTAAGCTGAGCAACTCCTTCCCCAGAAACGTTGAGCAAGCTCTATTGTCTGTTTAGCCCAAACAGAAAGGAGGTTGAGGGTGTGTAAATCTGGTTTGATGTTCTGCCACGATAAGACGTGACCTGCATCCTGTTTTGATAGTGAGGGGTCCCGCCTCCTCTGTGACGCTGCAGCAGAGTACACTTCCCTCTGATATGCACGCCGACAGTTAAACGGCTGCTTTCAGTCAGTCCGAGTCAAAGACGAGCCCTGGGTATGTTGTTGGATTAGTTGTTCGACACACTGAACATACACGTGATCTAACAAAGGCCTGGATTGTTCAGTTCTATCTGGAGCAACAAGTCCCGGAGCCCAAATCTGCACAAGCACGCTGACTAAGCTGCATCGATCAGCAGATGAACTGTTTAGTCAATTAGAAAATTCATCACCAACTATTTTAATTAAATTCGCTATTTAAGAAAAATGTGACAGTTTAAGGTGCTTAAATAGCTGGGGTTTTTTTTTTTATTTCACGATTGTAATTTTTGGGGGGGTTGTTCTCAAACTAAATATGACATTTTATGACACCACCTTGTGCTCTGTGGCGATTTGATGGACATATTTCATTGCAGACATACTTTAGACATGACGATGTTTACATAACAAAAACCATATGAGCTTATAAAACACAATGCACTGTTTAAGAATGAACCAGTGATTCCCAAACCTGTTGGCCTTTTACAAAAGCACTGTCTAGTTGGGACGTTTTGTCGTATTTCAGATGTGTATGAGTTGTTATCAGTTCCACCCAAGGCCAAATTTACTCTGTAAACGTTTCAATTTAGCTAAATTGTTTAAGCACAAATGGTCCAATATTTCACAAAACTCTACTAGATTAAGAAAAAGTAAAAAGAAACTGAAAAAGGATTTGAACTTGGCCTTCTTTCCTCTGCCATTAGCCGTCTCACGACCTCTCAGATTTATCTGGTAACCCTGTGGAGGGGCCTGACCCCGAGGTTGACAACCACTGGACTTTAGCTAACTGCATATAAAGTAGTTCAAACTAGCTCCACACAGAGCTGCTTCAAATGCTGCTCAAGCTTTCAGGCATCAGTGTCAACAATCTATAAGAAAAGACATTTTACAACAAAATCCCTGCTTTTAGGTTTGATACATTCATCTGATCATCCTGCCTTCTCTCGCCGCCCCACCCTGCTTTAAACTGTATTAAAGCCCAGATGATACAGTCGTTGAGTGCAGCCAGTTTCCATCATGATATTACTCATATTTAACAGATGAAAATAATGACTCAACCTGTATGTGGGCATAGCCTTTATGTGTAGAAACAAACTTGCAGGGCTTGTGAGAGCTTGTGTCGTCTCTGAGGTGTAAACTTTGTAGAGGTACCGGTTTAGCACCTTGAACTGTCGAGCAGAATCATATGTATTCATTATTATCTCAATTACAGATGCAGCAATTTTACATATAAAGATCAGTTTGCTTATCATGCTGAGTTTGACTCTGCATGTGAAGACAGTTGTATAGTCTTGTTTGGCTCTGGACTGAGGCTTCTGGTGTAAAAGTCCCATTAAATGACACAGTTGAAGCATTTCCACAGCTTGAACCAGCTCGACACTCACCAGGTTCAATCGTTAGAAGAAAAGATTAACCACAGAATCGGAAAATCTCTGGCTCTTTGATAAAAAGCCTTGTCTGTATAAGGTTAGATATTAACTACAACTCCCAGGGTGGATTTCAGTGTGAAGCATCCAATCACTGAAATTAAAATTCCTCTTACAATTACAATGCTGAGAAAACTGATTCTGAAATTTGCATTTTAAATGTGCTCCGTTTTGTTCACAAGGCAGAAAGCGTTTATGATGTTCATCAATTAGTCGAGCAAAAGAAAACAAATCCCCAATTATCATGATAATTACTTTGAATTCAGTTTGAATTGCAAGCAAAATGCCAACAATTGAAGGTTTCAGCTTTTCAAATGAGAGAATTAGCTGTTGTTTCTGGTGTTAAATGATAATACAGCCATTTATCACTGTTTTATGTTTTATATAACAAATGATTAATCACTGAATCAAGAAAATAATCAGCTGATAAATCACTTCCCTCCAGTGCAACTATTTTGAAAACTGATTTGCTTTATTCATTTTTCAAGTAAAAAAAAAAAAGGCCAACATTTGACTGTTCCAGCTTTTAAGATGTAATTTATTCATTTTTACACTTTAGGAAATTGAACTCGGGATATGATAAACTGTGACTGATGTTTTGTGCTGTCTTCCCTGTTATATAGCAAAACAAAGCATTAACTGAGACTACATTCAGATTAACTGATGAAAAGTAATCTAGAGATGCTGCCCTAATGTTTAGCAACACTGAGGATATCATTTAAAGAAACACTGACTGGATAGAGTCGTCCTTGGTCTAACAAATGACAAAAAAACACTAAAATCCATCACAATGTCCAAGATGATGTCTTCACTATAGCTTGTTTCAGTTTACTATGACATAAGACAAAGAAAAGCAACAAATCTCATTTGAGAAGCTGGAACAAGGTAAGGTTTGGAATAACTGTGTGAGAGGTAACGTGTTAACTGATTAATAACTGACTAAATGTTTCTGCTTTCATTTAATTATTATCCCTGATCAAAGCATGACATCATGAGGAAACTGAGGAATTTTTTTCATACCACGATTGTGCAACAGTTTGTAAGTCTTTAGACAGTGGATCCTTTATTAAATAGGTTTCAGGATGTGCCCATAAACCTGGTTTTACTGGTCTAAATTTGAACATGCTGTACATGTTGAGGCTTTAAGGCACTCAACCACAGGCAGCGACACATCTATGACTCAGGGAGCTATGCTGGAGGTTGGAGAAAGGCCTACAGCTACAGTTGGACCAGGTGAACAAGATCATTTGCTTGTTATTACAAATACAGAGGCAAGTACAAAGGTGGAACATGCAAAGAGGCAGAATAATAAACCGAAACCGGAGAGAGGATCCCAGAGAGCTGAAGGAGGAGGCAGGAAGTGAATGGTTCTAAGTCCTGTAACAACACTGTGGGGGTGGGTTTGATGTGTTTGCATTATGTGACACAGTCTGGGCACTCTGTGAATTTGGCTAAGCAAACACTATGATGACTTCTCTCCTCAGGCCTGACAAGCACAGGCATATAGACACTGAGAGCAGACGGCAGGAGCGTTACCTGGCAGAGCAGGTTCACATGCAGGACAGACACATTGCAACAGAAACGTCCTACTTTAATTTGAATTCTCCATGCTTGTTATGAGATATTTATACTTCAGAGGATATAAACTTACAATTAAAACAGTTGTCACTTTAAAAAAAAAACATGTTTGAGAAGAGTCATGCCATTAAGTTTGTGTCTCACTTAAAAATTGGGAGTCAGCACACCAGGATAGCTTCCTGCAGAAAGTGGAAGCTAGTACAATGTTAATGTTCTGCTCTCAGTGTTTATACTGTTTTATGCACATTTGCAATTTGTGCATTTAAAAGCCTAAATGGAAATGCAGGAAATATTGCAAAAAAAGTTTCCACACTTCCACTGAAAACTTAGTGTATCAATAAAAACAAAATGTGACAAAGTGTAATGGAAACAGAAACAGCAGCAGACAAAAACTGATCTGTCTGCCATATTTAGTAGACTGCAACATTCCTCCTCAAAATAATACACAAAACAAACTGAAAGGCTTTTTTCCCCACAGTTTGATATTTATCTCTCACCCTTGTAAGTATATTATTCTGTAGCGCCCTGCTCTGAGGCTAGGCTAACTAGCTTCCCCTCAGAAGGAGAGCGCTAGTTATCCTAGCTTTCTCTATAAGTCACCAGCAGCTCCTGCACACTCAGTACTCTGTGCAAGGGGCTGAGCTAGCATTAGCAAGCTGTCTTCCATGGGTCCACATGCACAACAGGTTGTCCTGTAACTTCATAAAACTGTAATAAACAATGTGGAGTCACACGCTAACACAGTTTGTAATCACAGGTGGAACAAACAGCATAAAACCACTGCTTGATAATATCAACTACTGGTGTGGGGACAACAACAAAAGCACACTTTGGAAGAAACTACATGGAGGAGCTGACACGTGAAAAAGAGACAGATCACTTACGGAAGAAAAAGGCTGCAAGGATGAAGAACAGTTGGAAATAAGGAAAAAATGAAGTAAAAGAAAGCAACGGTTAACATTTTATGAAAGAACAAATTGATGTGTAAAAACTCAAAAGTGAAAGGATAAAGAAGACTTAAAAAAGATGAAGGAAGGAGCTCTGAAAAGGAAAGAGGGAAGGACTGAAAAATAAAAGGAAGAGTGAAGGAAACAAAGAAGGATGGAAGAAAGGGCGAAAGGAAACAAGGAAAGAATGAAAAGTTGAAAGAAAGGAAAAACAGAAGGGAGATAGAAAGAAAGGAGGAAGGAAGGGTGAAACGAAATAAGAAAGGAAGGAAATAAAGAAGGATGAAAGAAAGGTAACAAAGGAGGGTGAAGGACAAAAAGGATGAAAAAGGAGACAAGGAGTCTCCCAGTAAATAAATGACTAACTACTGCATGTCATCACTCTGATCCACAAATTCACAGTAACGTTATAAATCCTTTTTCCTCTTTGGTAATTAGAAGAATGAACAAGTAAGTCGACAAACGCAAACACCAAAGGTTTTATATATATGCAGATTTCTTTAACTGCTATAACGTGTGGGTGTTCCTGTTGTCTGAGGACAGGAGAGGACAGGATCATCAGTCTTCATTAAACTGCTCCGGCTGTGAGCTATAAGGTAAGGGCATCTGATGGATGACACCTTTAGGTTCCCATTATAAGGTAAACATTGCTCATAAGCAGCCTCTGATTAACGCTCGGGCTGGGAGGCGTGAGCTGCCTGCTCTACAAAGACTAAAGCTCTGCCTTCTCATTCTCTCGTCACCCAAGGCCCTTCGGCAAGATCTGGTGGTGATACCTTTTGAAAAGCTCACAGTGATTCACCTGGTACTGACTAAAGCGCTTTGTTTGCAGGGTGCAGGTGTGAAGGGGACCACCTCATGGGGCCGAGTGTTGGCTGAGACAGAGGGCTTAATAAAACTCCCCACACATCCCTAGAAACAGACACCAGAGTACACAGTTTGTCAGATAAGATGGTCACTGTGTCAAATTTTATGATTACAGTCAAAAATTCTTGCCGTGACTTGGACAAGGGACATGACAGGGTGCACTTTGTACCAGACAAATCAAAGCCTGCTGTCATTCACGACTTGGGTGATGTGGTCAGAAGTTCATGCCGGGAACAAGAACACAGAATGGTGTCCGATGCAGCGTGTGTGTGTGTGTGAGTGAGAGAGAGATATTGGTTTTTTTGTGTTGGGAAAAGCATAAAAAAGAAAACAAAAAAGAATGTGAACACTTCCGTGGGTCGCATGAAGAAGGCTGTACGAGCCGTCTATCCTTCAAGGAGAACTTGAGGTAAAACTGTTTTAAGCCACTAGTAAAACTGAAAACTAACTAGCCCTTAGGGTACTTCACAAGGCCGACTGAAAGCCACTATGCTAACGTTAGCTGTCTCACCGTGGTAGTGACTGGTGTTGTGAGTGAAAGAGCAGTCTGTGCTCCTACTGGTTAGCTTCACCCCGTCACGTCACAGACTTTGTGTCAGGACGTTGTGAGGCATCCCAGTCATTTTGCTATGATACACTAGATGACATAGAATGATTGGCTGCCACATTCGATGCCCATTTTCTTTCACAACACCCTATGACTGCTGGGTTGAGCTGCTATCGGGCATAAATCATGTAGTTTGAATCCGGCATAAATCGGTTAATTGGTTATTCAATAAACCGAAAAATAATCCAGCAGCTATTTTTATAACTGATTAGTCGTTGTCCAGGAAAAATGAAAATAATAGTTGATAGTTGCAGCCCCGGGTGCTTGCACACTAGCTGTACATACTGTCTCCAGCATTATGTAGACACAGGACATGTTAGACACACTACATGGCAAAACAAATCGAGATTTACTGAGCCGACCGAGGGCAGGCAAAATAAACTAGCTCTTCCCCTCCTCCATCCACCGCCCTGCGCCGCCGCCTCTCTCTCCCTCCAGCTGAAGGTTAATGATGAAGGGATACAGCAGAGGAAGATCAGGGAGACATGGATGGATGTGGAAAGATTCCTAAACCATTTGGGAGCAGGTGTAGTGAGAGATTAAGAGCCAATTTTAACCACTATTCACCTGAGAACTTTAAAGAATAGGGTTGGTAACATTCAGGCGTTTTGTTATTATTAAACCAGATGAAAAGACCAAAAACAACAACAAACGTATCCCACTAACAAGTACTGTGTGCACCCAAAGCCTAATAATACATCTTCTTTTCTGTGCCATTATTGCTCCATTATTGTCCAAAAACTATTAAACGCACATCAGTGAGCCACACTGTTGTCGCTTCATTACTATGAACAATTATTTTTATTATTGATCATTCTGAAGACCATTTTCTTGAGAAGTCGTGAAAAACGCCCATTTTTACTTCTCAATGCCCAAATTGTAGGTTATGTCTGACAGTATATTATCATTCAAACCGTAGGACCTGGGAACAGAACACTTTGACTTCTAGCTTGAAAAATGAAGGAAACAATTATCAAAACTGAAAAATTAATTTTCTGTCAATCGATTCTTTTCAGCTCTACAACCATGACTATTCAGTGTAGTTTATTTATACTCAGTCCCACATAATCATCCTGCTGCCACAAATGCTCACTAAACACCAAAGGTGAATTAATCCGCCACTGAAAATAGTCCCTACCAAATGCACAGTTTCCTCCTGTTTGAGTAACATTTGCTAAGACAAATCTAAAGTGCCCTGCTGTTTTAGGAAATTAGAGCCTTTTTAAACAAAGAAAACTAGATATTATAAGAAAACTATGTCCATTTAAAAGGTTTTACATCTTCATAAGGAACCAAAGGGCTTTGGACTGAGTGCCACACACTAGAAAGAGAAGCCTGAAAGTATTTTTCACTTGTGTCTTTTCATAGTATTTGCTGACAAAAGGAAAAAACACTCAAACACGTGGAAGCAGAAATGAACAATGTAGTCACATTCTTGTGATGTCTGACACCGACCTGGGAAATAACCTGGGCAGGACGCCAAGATTTCAACCAGCAGCTACTACAAGAAAACAAAGACTTGAACATCTACCTCCTGTTACAGTACGACTTGTTAGATTTATATAACTGCGGTCACTCTAGTGTAAAACCATTTTTCGAAATACAAATTTTTGCCAATGTTTGCTCTCTGTGAAATTCAGCCAAGCGTTTGTTCCAAAGCATGCACCTGATGTAGCTCCAGTAAAAATCGATCTTGCCGACTAGGAGCCTATTGAGGTGCTATGCATACACCATTAACGCTGATCAACAGCCTAAAAGGCTGAGCATGTTGTGTTTGTGTGTGTGTGTACGTGCGCTCTCCCTCAGCTTACTTACAAAGCTTTGCATCATTCAGTAGGTGTGCACGATTCATCGATTCTGCATAAAACTGCAGATGGCAGAGCAAACTGGCAGCCAGTGTGTACAGGATCAGTGTATACAAAAGGCCTGAGGCTTCTTCTAAGTATCAGCATGTGTGAGAACAAATGAGTGTTTTGATATGCTTAGCTCAAGTTTAATTAAATGTACTGTACTGAATTTATCCATTAAAAGTATATGTACTGTATCACAGTATGAGAGATTTAATTAAGTGCAGACTGTTCCTATGGAGCTTTTGAATGGCGAGAGGATGGTGATGTTTGTTTTTCACAGAACTGTGATCACTCATCTCGTCCCAATTACAGCTGAGTATGTTCTTGATTAATTGTCTGGTCTGACCAACGGTGCAAATATCAAAAGATATTTGTTGATGGTTGGTTGGAATATTTTGTTTGTTTGTTTGTTTTTTACACATCACAACTCAAAAGGTAATGAATGGATTTGGCTGAAATGTTTTAGAGAGGTACAGTATGGTCCACAGAGCAATCCATTAAATCTTGGTGCTGAAACGGATTATCATCTGGATCCAGGAATGTTTTTAAAGAACTCTTCACCACTGTGAGACAGGGCCGATCAAAAGTTTTGCTTCTAACTCCAAACACAGTGCTTAGACAAAAATTACACGATAACATCCACATAAGATCTACCACACACCAAAGTCTGATCTGGATCCAGATCCATAATGTTCACACTTATATGGCTCATGGAAAATTCACTACTGTGAGACAACATAATGCTACAGACTTGCAACTAAGAACAACTTCTAGCTGACTTAGTAGGTGTCAACAGATTTGACATAGCTTCAAAAGGTACTGAGCTGCATCCTGAAGGAAACCACCATGACTGAAATAGCATTTGTCTTGAATGTTACTAATATCAGCTCTTTTACTTAAGCAGGACTACTACATGTTGGATTTGTCCCTGTACTTTAAAGGATCTGAGTATTTGTTCCACCACTGCAAATGAGTAAATAATGCTGAGTGCAGGAGGAGGCACCATCTTAGGACACTGCACCTCATGAGACGATCACCGCGTCAGAATGTCCTTCTCAGGGCAAACAAAGTTTTGGCCAGTCTCTGGCTGGTCTCATGCCAGTGATTACACAAGCGCACCAGAGAAACTCAGCAAGAATTCACTGTGTAGTGATGCTGTGTTGAGCATCCAGCAGTACCAGAACCAACGTCTGACCCCAGAAACAACCACCTCTCATATCACAAGATGAAATGTGAGGAAAACCTCAGAGGCACAAGACCCTGAACGTGCAGCCATACTCCACAGACTGCAGTGATACCAGCCTTCTGACTGGAACGCAACAGGCCTGTAACTCAGTTATGATCATTTCCAAGGAAGCAGCTCACACACTAAATTATTTTTCCATTTCCATGAAAAATGTTATTTTACACCTGTGGTTTTCAACATCTGGCAGCCTGGCTCTCACCTCAGACAGCATCTAGACAATCAGCAGCCCTCTAATATCACAAAACAACACAATTTATGACAATGTGGATTTGGTTATTGTTTGTCTATTTGCTCTAAGCTGTGTAGCTACAGCTCCCACAATCTGGGAGATGTGGGGGCTGTAAACAAACGAATAATGCTGCCTTAGGGTCAGTGAGTTATCAAGTTGAACACCATGTTTTTAGCCTTAATTTAATTACATTATGGCAAATTGGCATAATTAAAGTATGCTGAATTAGCTATTAGCAGCTCCTGTCTGTACCATACCCATGGATGTGCAAACAACACTCACTGGATTACTGATGATTCTCAGGCAGGTCCTGGAGTTATAATGAGCATCTGTCTTCTGTGGTTTCTAAGCAGACTTATTAATGTTTATTTGTGAGACAGTGGACATAATGTTATCCAAGTATACGTCCCACTGAACCTAGGGAACTTGACTGAGTTATTATGACTCAGAGAACAGGCGCATGGAATTTTAGAGCTGAAACCAGCATTTAATTTCATTACCAACTATTTTGATAAATGCTTAATCATTTCACTTATTTTTCTGGCAAAATGGCCAAATATTCTCTGGTTCCTCCTTAGGCCTCCCCATGCTTATCATGTTTAGTCATTGCAAGCTGAAATATTTCTGGGGTTTGTCAGAAAAAATCAGGAATCTGAAGACGCCACTTGGGCTGCTGAAGAAATGCACATTTTTCAGTAATTTTAACATATTAATCAAGAAACTAATCACCAGATGAATCAATAATGAAAATAATTACCTGTGCAGGTCAAAACCTTTAAATCTTAACCTCGACATGAAATTCATCTGTAATTGTTCTAATAAATGGTAAATAATTGTAGTCACTGGCCACAGCCTTGCAGTCTTTCCTAATAATAAAGAAAATATCACAGGGTTTTGGACTGCTGGTTGGGCAAAGTAAAACCTCTGAAGACATCCTCTTGGATGATGGGAATCTGAAGATCATCTGCAGATTAATCACTTATGAAAATAATTGCTAATTGCAGCCCTTATTCCTTCATAAGTTCCTTTAATTCCTGGCTGATCAGAATTGTAAAGAGAAGAAAGAGGAGGAATTGATTCACACCCTGAACAGTGCTGATGCTTCCATGACCTTTGACCTAATACAGCAGATGGAAGCACATCAAGGCCATGAACTTAAACTTGTAGTGCAGCTTAAACGTGATCTAGTAATACAGACAAAAAAACAAATTACAACATGTGTTTTCTCACCATATATATGTATATACAGAAACCACGTATTTCCTTGCTGAGGTAAACGTAGCTAAAATAACCGTGCTCAGTGCACACAAACACCACAGCCTATACTTCAACATGCAACTGCAGCCTATACTCCAGCTCAAACCTATACTTCAACATCCCCACGCACTGATGTGTATGAACTGCTCCACGTCCACGTCATGTTCGAGATGATACATTTAATGTCAACACAGCAGCAGTCAACACGGCCTGGCAAACAGCTACTTCTGATGACAACAACAGCACTTCTTAAACTTTTCTGTGCCACAATTAAAAGTCAAATTGTTTTCTAGCATTTCACAACATTAGAACCTTAATACCTCAAGAAATCTTAGTACCAGTCACCGTCATTGCACACATGATGCATTTCTGCTTCCTACAAACCAAAGTACATGAAAGGTTTTCAAATTCTCAGCTGCGACTCAGCCTGAAACTCATCGAGAAATGGTGTCACACCTTTCTCTGGGGGTTTGATTACCAGAGTCTGTCTGCGTTTTAGTTAGTGACACCATGTAAAATAAACTCCTTTAAAGAAAAACATTTTTCCAATACTTCTGATTATATTTTACTGTATGCTCCTTTAATACTGACTGCATATACGTTTTAAAATCAGTATATTTAAATCTCATTTTATCCATTAATCAATAAAAGTTTTCAATGTTATGTGATTCAGAAGCTCACTCAAAGGTTTAGGGAAATTAAAGCACTCTTGATGTTTGATTCTTTTAGTTGGTGAAGGTTAAGTTGAGACAAGAACCTTCAGGCCACCTTAGGACTGCAACTATTGACTGCTGTCCTTATCAGTTAATCTGATGATTACTTTCTTAATTGATAATGAGTTTTATAAAACAAAAAAAATCCCCTGTAATGACAGTAAGGCCTTTAAATTCAGATTTTTGGCCCAAAAGAAAGTCTAAAACCCAAAGATGTTTACTTTACTGTAATGTAAGACAAAGAAACATCAAACGATTAACATATTTGCTGCAATAATGACCTGGAAAGTGATTAATCGGTTTAACTCTAGATTCCCTTATATTAAATTGCCGCCCACAGCCAAGAGCGTATTTGGAACAGCAGCACACTTGAGTTGTTATCCTTTAGTGTCACTGGAAGAGACTTGTCCAACTACTGGATACAACTGAGGAATAAAGTTGCTCTCCAGTCTAAACTGGAGAAGCAGTAGTGTTAGCTTTTGTAAGGAAAATGCTTCCTTCATCTTTGCCCTGATTAACAGTGAGGGGTTGTTGTGGAGTAAGAGGGAGGTCCAAAGCAAAAGTGTGCCAATTAATTTCCTCAAGGTCTACTGCACAACCTCCCCCCCTGCACTGGTACAGCCCACACGTGGGGAGATTGCATCTTTTATTTATCACTTCTTGGCTCTACCTTTCCAGCAAATTCCAGGCTAGGATGCAATCAGCCAAGAAACCGTCCCTACGAGTGTGCACCCCCCCAACCACACACTCTGTGGAAAAACAACCCAGATTTAGTTTCTTCCCCATAGAAACATTCCCCGATATGTGGGAATATGGAGCCCTGTCATTTTGGCAGAACAGAAGCTGGTGTGTGCTTTAAGTGTGTATTCCCGGTGGCCCTTCAGTGAGTACACAAAGGCCACATGAACCTCCTGCATTTAAAAGTGGGGGGAAGAGGGACAGGTCATGCAGAAACTCAAGTGTTCAGATTGCATTACAATTCAAATTAACCATGCAGAGTAATGGGATTACAGTCCTGCGAAGGCGCCCCGGCTCTGGTGAACTCACAGGTGACGACTACAACACATTCAGAGACTGACCCTGCAGTGATGAAGGCTGCAGACTGAAAACCATCTTCATCAATGAGAGCTATCTCTTCAATCTAACACCACGTCTGCTTCCCTCACAGCCAACTCTCTGTTGTCGTTTTTTTTTTTTTTAAATACAGATGCACACAAAAACCTGAACCAATTGGCTGTAGACTGGTGTGAATCATGGCCCATTTAAAAGAATAGTTGTGCTCAATACACTTCCTCCTTCTAAATCTCTTCAACTTAACAAGGGGGTGAAAAGATGCTTTTGTCTGCCTTCCTTTTGGAGGCGACAGGAAGCTTGAAAGACACAAATGAACATGAAAATGGGAACAAAGTGCCAAACTCACAATAGGAATGTTTGTGCCGGGTAACTAAACGCATCAACCAACACATAAAAATGCAACTAAATGGCAAAAAAAGAAATGTTGCAGAGTGACTGACTCGCGTTCTTGCTGGAGAAACGTTGTCATGCACAGGGAGCCGTCACTTCAGCGCACACAGAGGTGCCTGTTCTGGTTTCACACAGAAAAAATACACACTGCCTTTCAGTGGGTTTTAAACAAACCAACATGAGGCAACTGTGACATCTACTCTCATTTCTGCCATTAGCTAGGAGAACCCATTTACCTTTGTGATTTTGATTCTGCACTAAAACATCCCAGTAAAAACATATTGCCACACCAGCAGATCTAAATAGTTAACATCATTAAAATGGAGCTGCATATTTGACTGCTTTCCAACTCAGTAGTTTGCATTTAGTGGCTTCTCCTTGCAGCACAATGTGTTCACTGATCAAACTATGCAGCCAGACAAAGACACAATGTGCATGTATAGCTATTATTCAGCATCTCCAGCGTGTCACACAGAACAACTCATTCAAATGTAATGTGTGTCAGTTGAGACCCAACCCATCACGAGCACTTCCCTTATTACTCAACAGTTTTATGAAATCATTTATAATGGATTTTAAAAAGGCCAGACTGCATTTTAACGGCTTCTGATTACAAACCTCTTATCTAGTGTGAGGTCTCAAAAATTGTGATACTTAAGATGAAAACTACACTTTAATGCTAGTATATGCTCATTTTAAATCACTCAGTCATTTTGATATAATGGTAGGATTTGAAAGAAATGAAGCGGTTTAAGGTACTTTCTAATGTCAGTCCCATGATCTGACCCCAAACCAGTTATAAAAAGTCTTGGGACTTTTCTGTCACAAACTGACACAGCTGTGTTTCACAGATTTGCCTCTAAACCAGCAGCAGACTGTCGATCTGGGCATTTATCTTTATTTTGTTAAAGTTTCTAAATGAGCTGTGGTGGAGTTATGATGTGGAAATGTAGGAATTCCTCTTTTGTTAAAGCCATGACTTGGCTGTTATTTAATTTATAAACTTACATTAGGCTATGTACTCAACATTATACAACCAAAGTGCCCCAAGGAACCCGGGGTTTAAATGCCCCAGTCACACGTTCCCATTCAGGCACCCAGCAGATTTAAAGCCACTGTCGCCTCCAGCCTTTGTTGTGAAAGTCTGTCACTTTATCTACATCTAACTATTCTCGTCATTCGCATACTTGATATTTAACAGAGGCTATATTGTTGTTTTCTGGGTGATTAATTGGTAGGAAAGGTTGAATTTGGACTCGATGTGCCCGGTTGCTTAACATCACTCACCGACTTGCAATACGTTGTCCACGCAGCCGCTCTCCAGCAGACCGATGCCCCGTCGGAAAGGCAGCCGCGTCTCGTCGCTGCTTTCCCCGCTACTTCCCATCTCCTCCCCGCCGGTGTTGAACGACGAGTACATACAGATCTCCCGCTCGCTCCTCGGGAAAGACCAGTACACGATCCGCCTCTGAACGGGTTCCGGGATCCGCTCGAAACGCTCCTCTACCCTTTGAAACGGCCACTTCTCCGCCACTTTCCTCGCCGCGATATCGAGGAGAGACTCCGGGCTCAGGGTTTTGCTCGATCCGCCCTGGGTAGCAGCCGAGCCGCCACACGGCGCCCCCGCGGCCCGCTGGCCTTGCCTATATGTCGCGCTGTAGCCCGGTCTACTGCAGAGCCGCTTGGCCGGGGGCTGCTGCACACGCTCCGCCATGATAACTCCACTCTAAGGGCGACGGAGGACGTCAACGCACCATATGAACGGCACGGAGAGAAGAAAAAGGTTCCCCTCGGTCTGATTGTTGGCCGTGGATGGCCAAATTATCCTTTTAAGGCAACATGGAGGCTGGGCTTCTCCGAGCTTGTCAAACCCCTTTGTTGACAAATGAAGCGAAGGCGGGGTCTGTCCGGTTAGCTCCGTGAGGGCGGAATTCCCACACGGCTGCTCAAAACCCGACTAAAGAGCGTTAGAAACCTAGGAGTCCTAGTAACGACCGTCTTCTCTTCCAGGCTGTGTTTGTAACGGTGTTCGTTTACGTTTATTACCGACGGAGAGACGAGGCTTTGTCTGGTGTCAGACCGGAGAAGCCGGACTGAACTGTGTGCCGATGGGCGGTGATCGGCCTGTCAACACCGGAGCCTCGTGGTTTGGGGGGAGGGGGCAGTGAACGCAGCACCGCCCCGTGTGATGTTTAAAGTCCGTTGGAATGTGGGCCCGTTTGAGCAAACACAGCTCATTGTAGCAAATCCATCCATCCATTATCTATACCGCTTATCCTGAACAGGGTCGGGCTGGAGCCAATCCCAGCTGACACTGGGCGAGAGGCGGGGTCCACCCTGGACAGGTCGCCGGTCTGTCACAGGGCTGTAGGAAATACAATGAAGGACAAAAAGTGAACCAGGAGTGGTGGAAGAACTACTCTGATTCTTTACTCAAGTAAAAGTAGAATTATCTCGGTTTAAAAATACACAATACTAGTAAAAGTTCTGCATTCAAAATGTTACTTGAATAAAAAGTACAAGTATTAACATCAAAATATACTTGGTAAAGTACTCATTATGCAGAATGACACATTTCACATTAATGTATAATACTGAATTATAATTACTGATGCATTATTGTGTACATCCCATTTGATGTTGCAGCTGGTAAAGGTGGAACCAGTGTTAACTACTGTAACTGAGCGACTGCGTTGGCTCAACTTTACGCTGCAATAAAGAAAATAACAAACGCAGCCAGCAGATGAAGTAGTTTCCGACTTTTTATTTGGCTTCCACAACATACCCAGAGCATGACTCCACTAGCACTTCCTACTTATGGCAACCCTGAGGGGATACAGCCCCCCCAACACAGAAACATATTATACATAAGGCAGTCTGTTACAGTACATTAACTATAACCATATAGCTTAGACATTATTTCTCCAGTCTTATAAAACATCCATTGACAAAGCACAGATGGTGCAGGCTACATCAGAGGGACAGGTGGTACAGGTAATACAAACAATGATCCCCACCACTACTCCTCACTTCTCAAACACCCTGCCGGCTTTGAAACACTTCCCATTGAACTGAATGGGAAACGTTTACCTGCTATCACTTCCACCAAAGGCACATGTCCCTTCTAAACATTTCAGATGGTTTCATTTACATAATGGCCTCAGAAAGGGTGTAGCTGTTTCTTTGGCCCTGTTCATACCTGGCATTAACATGCGTCCTGGGGAATCTGAAGACAAGTGGCCAGTGTTAATGGCAGGTGTGAACACACTCCAGGACGGATTCAAATCTGATCACTTGGCACACATTCGGAGGTGGTCTGGGGCACATTTGTCCACATTCTCTTCCTAGTTTGACAATGAATTTGTCTTGGGATGGATTGAGGGACTGCCTACTAAACTAACATCATTGGCTTAGGTGGAAATAGCTACTCATTTGTGTGCAATAAAGCCCTGTGTGTGTGGAAGGTAGTATTCAAAAGAAGAAAAAAAGAACATTACAATGGACGTACACGGATGGAGTTACCAGGAGACACTCTGCCTGATCTCCATTTGGGACCAGGAGTCAGTCCATTAAGGAACAGACTTCTATATTGATTTGATTTCTTCTTCGTATTTGTATGGCTGATCGTCTTCCTCTTGTTATTTCTGGCCAACAGTTAAAATAAAAATGCATTTGGTGTTTACAAGGAGAAATGATGTATTTGTTTATTTGCATATAGAGCAGAGGAGGTCAGATCCGATCACTCAGGAGGCATATGGGTACGCATTTTAATACCAGGTGTGAACACGTGCTCTCTTAGCCGGCCACTTGTGTTCGGATTTCCCAGGATGCATGTAGAAGCCAGGTGTGAACAGGGTCTTTGATCCTGATCACTTCTGCACAAATGTTCTCACCCTAGGCCAATGGACAGAGTTCACTATGGACAATGGTTATGTTGTTAGTTGTCCCCAGGGGTTCAGCGATAGGTTTTTGTTTTATTAGCTGGTAGCTGCACTCATCTCAGTCCCAGGTACAGTCCCAGACTAGATGCTGTGGCTGAAACAACAGGGCTGCTGTGTCCACATTCATTACCATCTTCCAATACCCTTCTAATTTGAATCCATGCACTAATGTTTGAAGAGCAATAATTTCACAGGGGAACAAAGCAGCTCTCTAGTACCCACATACAATTTTGAGGTACTTAAGTATTTCCTTATTTGTATGCACAGGGGAACAAAGCAGCTCTCTAGTATCCACATACAATTTTGAGGTACTTTTTACTTTATACTTCTGCTCCACTTTATCTTAAGTTAATTTGCAGATTCAAATTATGAATAAAATATTAAAAAAAAACAAATGAATTCTGAAATAATATAATCTCCATACTGTATATTTTTGTATTGTCACCTTACAAACTGTGTGGACCTCTGGACAAACAGCTGCTGCTAAACAAACACTGCACTGGAAAAATTGGAGTTACTATGAAAAATACTGATTAATGGAGCTTAAAGAAAGGAGCAGCTAATCTGGCCTCACTGGTGTTTCTTTGCCTGAGGGAGAGCTAAATTGAAAAATGTGACCTAGACAGTTAAAACTGAAATGCATTATGACACGACAGTAAATGTGGTGTTCAACAGATGCATAAATGTGTCAGTGAAGGCGTCCCAAAACCATGTAAGTGTGGTTCCTGTGCTGAATCTGCAGCGGGCCTGTTGTCGAGGGGCTCCAGAACACCTAGTAAAGCTGAAACCCAAACCCATTTATTTGAACATCACACCGACAGTATAAAACTTTGTTTCAAACAATAACGTGCAATGTCTGATATCTCCTTTTGCTCAGCGCCAGGGGAACACTTCAGATCCGATTTTAAGCGGTTTTATTCATGCATAAATACCCAGTTTGTCACTGTAATGAGTTGATCCATCTTTCTCTTTGTGGTTACAGTACCACCTACTGCTCCTGCAGGACAGAGTTATCAGCAGACTTATTTCAGCACTCGCTCCATGCTGTGTAAATGATTTAAGCCCCCTGGTTGAAAATCTTTACTATTGTCTCATTTTCCCCTGCAGACAGCACAGCAGAAGCACAGTAATGACTGAGCCTATTCAGACAGTATGGTGATAACAGCAGGTGGGCTGAGAAAAGACAACGCCAGCACACACACACCCACAACATGACACACTGCCTGGAATAAGACAGACTCACATTCTAGCAACTGAGTTTGTGTTCATCTGTTGGGTAGCCGCTTGAATTTCACTATCACTGTATTACATTTCAGTTTCAGCGGATCATTATGTTGATAAGGTTCTTATCTTCTTCTTTGCTTAGAGTACAAACGTTTCATCAAGATGCCTCAGTTAATAAACCATGCTGCTGCTGCTGTTTCATTTTTTTCAGCCATGCTAGCTACATTTATGAAAAGTCAGTCTGTTGGTTGGTCCACAAAGTTTTATACAGTCACAGCCCACAGAGGGCAAATCCGACTGACTTTGCTTTTAGTACCATCACGAGGATGAAATGTTGAGGGAAACCCCTACAACTATTAAATAGATCGTCAACGTAAAGGTTCTTTAACAAAGATTTCTCACATTGTCTGATAAGCCCAGTGAATATGGGACTGGAAGTGACATCTCTCCTAGCTGTAGCTGAGAGACACCACATCCTATCCCACTGTCTCTTGGGTTAGCAGACTGTGTGAGAAATGCACCTTAATGCTCTTTAAACTTTTCATTTAGTGGCTTCGTCAAGTCAAAATTTGAACTTTAGTTTATGACAAATCACCTATAAAACTCAGCCTTCTTTAAACTCGATGCTTAGTGCTCTTAAATAATCTTTGGATAATACCAAAATAAGACGATTAACACTAAACATTACAGCTGATCAACATCGGTGTGCTGTCATTAGCATTTAGCTCAAAACACCCGTGTGCCTAAGTAATATTACTAGATACCATTCAAGCTGCTTGTATATAGCTGCTTTTTAAAACTCATTACTCTCACCACATACACTACATGGCAGGGCTACAAATCTCACAGGCGATTTAGATGCTAAACCTATAATTTTACCCTTTGCAGTTTTATTTTGTATGTATATTTCTTGTAAATCTATGTAAATTTATTGCATCTTACTGAATAAAGCTCAGGCAGCATTTCTTGCAACACAGAGCATCGTAAGTTACATACTATTCAGGTATTCATGCATAAAGGATGCTTTACGGCTTCCATTAACGTGTTTTCTTTGGATGGACTCTCTCTGCTCTGCGAAGATGACGAGTGCGGGTGATAATGACACTCTAGCTCACTCCTGGGGATAATCAGACGCACACATGCACAATACAAACCTTAGTATCCTTTCATGCTAGGGCTCATTTGCATTCTCATCAGTATGCATGAAATTTCTGGCTGAACTTTAATACCCTAACTGCTGCATAATACACTTTAATGAGCATAAAAGTGAGCATGACAATTAAAACTCGCATTAATCACTAAACGCTCTGAGGGGTGGGGATGAGGGGATGAGACGAGAGACTGGGGCAGGAGGGTGTGGGAGAATACTGAGGACTGGGGGATAAAGAGCACTCCAGACAGGATAGAGGGAGAGAAAAGAAATTGAAAAGTGAAGAAAGGATGGAGCCAATGGATGTAAAGAGCTTTGAGAATGAGGTGGCAAGAACGAGAAAAAGAAAGAGCAGCTTTTGCACCTTTACCTTCCCCCACTGTGCTCCTTCCCTCCTTCTCTTATCTGGGGGCTATGAATATTCCACTGAAAGTAAACATATGCACATCTGAGCTCATTTGAACTTCTCACATCTCTGAACTCAGCTGTAAGTGTTACTCACCATGTCAATGACAAACACACTACAGAAATCACACAAGAGGTTTTACAGATGAAAAACGTCAAAGCTACGACCTGGCCAGTTTTGTCCCTTGACCTGAATCAGACCAGAGGAATCTTTTCATAGTTCTTACAGCTGCTGGAGAAAGTCTGCACTTTTGTGTGTGTCCACTCTGCAGGAAGTGAGAATGACAATAGGACGTTGTTTTAAGGGCTTTTTTAGCTCCTACTTCAAGGTAGTTACTCTCCCAGCACAACAGGAGCCATGGGTGACGTAAGTGTACGTTGACTGGTCAAACGCTGAGCCAATGCAGCACAGTGTTAGCTGTGTAAACAATAGCGAGGGGTATCCACCGTCTGTGGCACAGGGAGCTGCCGACTGCTGGTGAAAGCCTCTGCAGAAGGTTAGTGGCTCCTTATATAATTAGCTAACGGTAATATAATTTTGGTGTAATGCTAAGCTTGTTGTCTAATCACTAAGCTTGGCTTAGCATTACATCACTTCACTGTTTCTACTGGTGGTACAAATAGAAAAAAAAGCCCTTGAAGGTGTGTTTTCGGGGGAGCTCCTCAGTGGGGGAGTCCCTAGAACTGTCTGGTCCAACAGCACCTAGTCTTTCCATTCTGGGCAAAGACCAGAGCCCCTCTGACCCCCTGAGCCCCGGGCCTCTGCCCTGTATACTTGTTCAGTAATCCCTCTATAGTACTAGTACTTTTTACTTAAGGGATCTGAGTACTTCTTCCACCACTGGGTAAAACAGAGACAGAAGAGGAGATGGTTATGGAGGGAGGAGTAAAAGAATACTGACCCAGAACCTCTTGGCACGTCATGCAGCAATTTAAATTAATCAGATATCCATCCATCATATATGTCTCCAAGCCCATCATTTTACTCTCATCATCATTTATGCACTTTCAATTACATCAAGTTTTTTTTAACTGTTATTAAACCAAAAACCCTTCTCTGAAAGGTTCATCAGAAAGTTTGTAAAAGAAGTTTTCCTTATAAGTTTTTCAGAACTATCTCATCTCCATGTGAAGAAAGTTCTCTGAAGACTTCACCCTGCTCCTCAGAGGGCCTCTGTTCACCACCGCCAAACACAACGTGGGCGTTTAAGTGTCCCATCTCATCTGATCCAGTGTGTTTGCTGTGGTGAAATTGATCCCTGTGGTAGATACGCTGACAGGCCTGAGGAGCTAGTGTTCAAATGACTTTGGAAGAGGAGATGAAGACAGCGAGAGTTTTCTGTTTGTTCTGCCTCTAAATAATACAGCACAATGACAGCCAGCAAACAAAAGCATCCGTGTAGTGACGAGCAACACCGGGGATACAATACAACACAAAGGAATTGTTAAATTACAGATGAGAATGGAAACATGGGTTTTTTTTTTATTGTTTTCTTGTCTGTTATACATTGATGGATCCAAACCAGTAGGGACAGAGACAGCGAGGAGCGTCTGACCATCCAGAAAAAGCCAGTAAAGAGTCTGGAAGCCTGTGAGCAACAAACTGGAGCAGCGGGCTCTGCTCCCAAATGGATGCAATTCACTTTTTAAGAATTTGTCAGCAACTTTTTTTTAACTGCATTGCTACAGGGTGAAAAAAATAGACGACAACCAAGAAAACTCTATTGTAGCTCCCTGAATGTGATTAAACATAAATGTTTGAGTGTCAGTGGGGAGATTTAACCCTAAATTATTGACAATGCTGTATTATATTGCTGCAGGAATGATTTTGCCTTAAAATCCTAATTTCACTGTCCATGTGATTTTTAACATTCATGCATCTGAAAAATAATTGAAGGGCCTGTGCACTGCTGAATATTTCATCCCCCTCTGTCTCTTTTCTGAAATTTTCACAGGCTGAATGATGGCTTTTCCACCCAAAAAAGAAGGATATGAATTTTTCAAACATTTTAAATAATTAAGCCCAAAGTGTTTGGGGCAGCAAAGCCCTGATAAACTAATCTGAGGAGGACAGGAGAGAGAAAAGGGTGTGAGAGGGACATTAGAAATTTATTATTTTATCAGCAGCTATTTATTATTAACATAGAGAGCTCCCATTAGTATTCATAGACAAAGGGACTCCTGGGAGGATGCCCTGTGGATTTCAAGGTGATACATTAAAAAGGGAGAAGTTAAGGGAGGGGACAGTATCTGCTCCAGCCCCTGATCTGCATATTAGCCGACATCTTTCAGTCAGCGAAGTCGGAGGGATTTCTCAAGGTGGATTTTGTGAGCGGATGGCAGATTTAGGACATGAAAATGAATTGTTCAGACTTCTCAAAGTCACATACTGAATGTCACAAGAAATACAGAACCAGGGATGCAGCTACAACTGAGGACACTGACGTCAGTGTTTTTAATGGGGGTGTGGGAGGAATCTCATGAATTTACATTACAATTTCAGTGCAATGTCAAAATATTAAAGCTGCTATAATCCATGACTTTTTTTTAGCCACAAAAGCACCATGACTCCAGGAACAGAAATTTTGGGTCATCCACTACTTTGGTCCAAAGTTAAATATCTTGTGTAATAGACAAAAAATAAATAAATCCTACATCTGTCTGTTTGCTGGATGTGAGAGAGCGTCTACACTGTGGGTGGAGGATTCTGCCCTCTCCTTTCTCAAATCCTACCAAAGAGGCAAACAGCTGAAAAATACACCCAACCCTACCCCCCACCCCCACTGCCAACACACGGTTGATGGCCTTTATGAAAATATCCTAAATTCAATCAGGATCTGCAAATTTCATGAGTTGTCCATCCTCCTGCTG
>NW_018128249.1:0-27925 GCF_001952655.1 Monopterus albus | reverse complement strand
CAATCTAGGAGCTGACATCTGATACACTGAGGGCTGAATCTGAAAATCAGCTATTTCAGACCGAAACCATCGTCTCTCTTTCATTAATCTCTTATCTCACACCCTCACAGCTTCTCTTGTCATACTGTACATGCTCTTTCTGTGCCCAGTCTCAAAATCTCATTGTGTTGGAAATGTGAGGGAAAATGCTATGCCTCGGGATTGCTAAGAGCTCTGTGAGGCTTAGGCACCGCATTGCTTTGAACGAAAAGCTGATGTAAGAGTGCTAACACACTCACAACAACAATGATAACGTGCTGAGGCGTAGCATGTAAAATGTTTACTAATCTCACCTTTTTTAATTTAGTGAATTTTTAGTTTGGCTCACACCCTGTCCACTAACATGGAGGGGGCGGGTTTTATGACCTATACTTCAACCAGCCACCAGGCGAGTTTGTGGAGGTGTCGATCTTTATATACAGTCTGTGGAGTGGACTGACCAAACGGCCTTTGCCATCCAGGACCTGATCTGCCAGCATGGCTAAACAAAGCTAGAATCTACAATCATGCTAGCTTGGCCTGTACTTACGCACTGCACTGCTAACATGCGCCATATAACCATTTCATTTTTTTGAGCACCTAAATCATAAGCGTTACTTCTCTGGGAGCCATAAATGTTTGTGCAAAATAATATGGACATCCATCCAACAGGGATATTTCAGTCTGGACTAAAATGGTGGAAAAAACAAAAGGCAAAAAGAATTTAAGATATGTATGCTTTTGTTTGTACAGTTTATCACACAGAATCCCTCTGCAAATATGGAGGAAAACACAGAAATCTAAAGCTGGAAAAGTGGAAAAAAATGAGTTTGATATGCAAATTTCCAAGTTAAAATGACAAGGTATATGTTTTAGACAAAATTAAACAGTGGATTTCATAAAAATCATCATGTACACTGACAATGAGGACATACTGAAGGATTCGTCTTAAGCTCGGTGTTCAATGATTCCTTTTTTCTATTTTTCTCAACAAAGTAAATCTGCAGACTCCCTTCCTCAACACGTCCCAGCCATGTAGAGGATACTGGGTAATGACAGTGGATATTTGCCTGGAGTGGCGGAGCTCCTCTGTGACCAAATACTCATCTCCTCTCTAACCCCAAAGAACCCATTAATATTTCAAATTAATGCTAATAACCTTAAATGATGAATAATTGCCCCATATCAAAATTAAATTGCTGTTAAACACTGACGAATCCCTGATTGAAAAGTATGAATAATTTCTTTGACAGAGTACGTCTCACAAAAAATGGAGGTCTCCTAATAAGAAGGGCTGAGTGATAAAACGGGTGAACAAAAGGAGGATTTCACAATAAAAGCACATTGTCAGTGTGAGTATTTCAGTGAAGAGTTTTACCTTTGCCTGCTATGTGTCATATTGGGGTGGGGTAGTGTGAAACTGTCTCAGTCAGTGTGGGAGATACTCAGACTTGTGAATGTGTAAGAAAATCTACAAATATGTATACAGATTTTCAAATGTGCTGACATTCGTCAGTGTGTAAAAGAAACGGTATACATGTGTGAGAGCAACTAAGAGGAGCCAGGGATTGAGCCACCTCTGATTAGTGGACAACCTGCTCTACCTCCTGAGCCACAGCTGCCCCCATATGTCACATTTATGCCCCAACTGTGAAAAAGAATTTCCTCTTGGCATGAACGAACAGTGACATACTGGGCCTGTGGGCACAGGCACGTGAAAGGCCCCTCACCCAGGAGCAACACACCCAGATTTAAAGAAACACAAAACAACCACAAACCATGCAGTTATATTGTTTGCTTCTTTAGTGACATCTGGCATCTCTCTGAAGCTTATTTGTGCTGATTCTGCACTGTTTGTTAATGTTTTGCAACTCACTGGCTGAGTCTCAAGTCTCTTATACAATCCTTCACTCCCCAATCCTCACTCGACCCGAAAGTCATTCGGGTCGAGTGAGGATCGAGGACGTCCTAAGACTCACATCTGTTCTGTGGAATGAGGAGCAAGGAAGCTACTGGAGTAGTCATGAATGAGGATGCATGAGACCTGAAGTCTTTTATGGACTGACATGTCCCTGTATTGGGAATCCATTGGTGATTTAAGTCTTAAGATCAAAGACTGGAGGAAAGAACATCTCTACAAATATGTGCCCTCGGTTCCTTTGTCCTTACACCTTTTCCTCATATCTTAAGGACTAAGGTGCCAGAAAAAGACAAGTGAGGGAAATGCTGGTGGTTATAAGAAACTTGTGATGCCCACTGTAGTTGTTTCATGTTTCTTTGTGTTAGTTTGTGTCATTTTGGGCCTCTTCCTGGCTGTTTTGCATCTCTTCCTGGTAGTTTTGTATCTGTTTATGGTCACTGTGCCTCACTGTGCTAGTTTTGTTTCTCTTTCTGGGATAATTTGCAGGTGAAACCCAGAGGCCTCTTGTGCCCAGTAAACCTGTGCATTAATCCATTCATGCCTCCATTAACTCTCAGACCAGCTCACTTATGATAAAACAGCCCCATCTTCAGGTGGTGCATCTGCAGAGGTAGAGTAGAGTAGAGTAGAGTAGAGTAGGTACTTTATTGATCCCACAGTGGGGAAATTTCTGTGTTACAGCAGCAATAGAGAACAACCAACATAACACCATAAGAACAGACACATAAGTATGTATAAGTATTGACTATGAGAACAATTTAACTCTACACTAGAAACTCACTTTACACATTTCCTTAGACTGGACTTCAATTCATAAGAAAAACAGAAATCTCACTCTGGACTTGTTATATCAAAGGCTGTTCACTGGTCAAAACTCAACACCAAACAGCAAACACCCATTTGAAATTATAAATATAAATTAATAATCAATTTAAACATCTAGATAGATATAGATTGCATTAACATTCCAGACACCTACATCAAATGTAAACTGCACATGGGAGTGCCCTAACATGCTTTATTAATTCACCCCAAACTGTCTTCTAAAGGTTTATCCTGAGGACCTAGAAACCTCAAGAAGCAAAAGATCTTTAGTTAATGTTTTCCAACAAGAAGCAAAATGATGTGTAACCAGTTTAGTCATTTCTGACTTGTCATCCAGCATCCAAATCTTTGGTTTATGACCAAATACCTGCAAACACATCAGCTGTAGTTTGTGTTTAGTGCTGTTTTGCATTTACCAAAACCCAAATGCCTAAATGTTCAGGGAAAAGCGGCTTTATTTTTTGCTCACCCAACACTACACAGAGTTTAAAATCTCACTGACTTAAAATGCTGAACTTTATAAAACTTTCCTGCTCACATGAAAAAGCCCAGAGGTCACTGACAGAGGTCACTGAGGACATCTGTTCTGAAGTCACCAGCATCACTAAAGAGCACAAACAAATTCTGGACCTCAGGTTTTATCTAACAATCCTGTTTTCTTTACAATGAGCATTAGTTTCAAAGAGTTGCTGGCATGACTGTAGACTTGTTCAGTTTGTTTACACCTGTTTGGTTCTTTATTAGGTTCAGGAATCAAACACCATATTCCACTGGGGACTGTGGATGTTAGAATGGCTATAAATTTTACTTTGGTATTTCACCAATTAATTAACTGTAGGAATGTTCACTGCCATAAGATGGAGCCAAAGTTACATGCTGGTGCCAAGTGGTGGTGGAAGAAGTAAGGTAAGGTAAGACATTATTGAGTACTCACATCCCTTAAATATTCAAGGACCTACATTTAGAGCCTGACTTAAATTAAAGTAATGAAGGATTATATGCAAAATTATTAATCCGAATCAGCAAATAAAGTGATCAAAAAACTGTAGCACACTACAACATTTGGCTCTGAACTGTATACAACAGCAGAAAAATGCTTGGCTCTGAACTGTATACAACAGCAGACAAATGCAAATACTCAGGTAAAGTACAAGTATCTCAAAATGAAGTAGTACATGTAGTTAGATCATTTCCAGCACAGGCCTGCACCAGAGTCAGTGAGGCAATAAGAAAAACATAAATAAACTTAATTTTCAAAAACACCCGACAAGCCTTGAAAACATTCTAAAAATATTTTCAATTAATCTCACATACAAACTACTTCAGAATCAGAATCAGCTTTATTGGGCAGGTGTATCGGACACACGAGGAATTTGACTCGGCTCTCAATGTGCATGTACATATCCCCATGTCAGGGGCAAGTAAACACTAAACCAGCATAAGGCTGAGTAGTATAACAAAATGAGCAGTATTAACAAGCAACAAACAGTGCAAACTATGCAAAATAAGCAGTATAAACAGGCAGTAAACAATTCAGACAGACAAAGGAATGCCCGCTGTGAAATGAGATAAATAGGGATAAAACAGAGTACTGAAAAACAGACCTGTACGGATCTGTATAATCTGTACAATATATATTTACAGGTATTGCACTGAGAGTTATTGTCCAGTCATACTGTTGTGGGTCAATGCATCGTACTTCAAGGAAGTGTTCATATAATTACTGACTGAAAATGACTGAGTTCATAGAAAGGTCATCAGTGCCTTCTCACTGCCGTCTTTTGTCACCTCTGATCGCTCCACTGAACTTGAAGTGCTATGTTTTAGCCTTCGTGAACCAACTGCCAGAGCTGTCATTTGGTTTTAGAGCCACTTCCTCCCTCCCTCTTTCTCACAGGCCGTCTTCCTCTCCTCTTTTCTTCCCTAATAGAGCGCCTGATTCCTTGCGTGAGAAGGTCCTATCAGGTCTGGCTGATTGTGATATTGGGTTACATTACTTTTCCTTAACCCTTAATCCCTCATTCAGACAAAGCAGCTAGCCTTTTCTTCAGGGACTGATAGGATTTCAGAACTGGACTTTGACAGTCTTTTAAAAAACAGTTACTGGTCTTGAGCATAAATTCCAAAAGCAAATCGGATTAGCATTAGGTGACTGCTCACTTTGACACGATTCTGATGATTTTATAAGGGGAAAAGCCCTCTAAACACAACACCAGTGGCTAACTGAGGACTCAAACAGGATGCATTAACCTCTTTGGTTCCAAAAATGTAATGTTCAATGTCTATAGCCCACAAGAGTACTACACTTGGACATGTCTATGTTGACAACAGTCATCAGTGTCACAAAACAATTACTGTACGAGTCAAAAAGGCTACAGGCCCAGGGGGCCAAGTGGACAGAGGGCCCCTAGGTTTCACCAGAAACAACCACAATGAGGCACAAAACAACAAACAAATGCAAAACCACCACAAAGTGACGCAGAGTAGCAAAACAACCACACAGAAATGAAACCCACTGCTAACATACAAAATTACCAAAGCCAAGCAAAACCAGAGATGGTGTCACTTCATATTCCACAAATTATTTTTAAGTTAACTTAAATATTAGTACAATTTTTTAAACTGCAAATGTGAAAGCCTCCACTTACATGGAGAGATGTAAACCTTTAACAGGAAACAGGAAGTATAGGCCTAGTGTTGCCATGGATTCATTTACACTGTGCATTATAATTTGAGCCCTGATTTTAGCCAATATTTGTTTACATTTTGGAAAATAATTATGCTGAATTCTCTGTTAGGAGTTCCCGTTTGCTATGTACCGCTAAATTTACAGTCAACCATCAATTCACTACTTTGAAAAAAATCTTGAAAATGAGATTCTCAAAGAAGTTCTGAAGTAATAAGGGGCATTTTTTTCCTGTGATTTATAAGCAGGCTTATGTGATAGATATCAAAGGTAACGATAACATCTGGAAGTATAAGTCACTGAATCTTTAAAGATGTGTGTCATGTCTGTGTGTTCACATTTGTGCGCGCTGAGGGTTTTAAAATGGCCTGCCTTAGTCGCCACCATGTGCTTCCTTTATTGCTGCATCTGTTGACAAGACAAGGCCAAGTTAAGAAACCTTGTAGCCCTAGGCTATCAGCATTTGAGACCCCTATTTGTAGTTTTAAAACAAAATGCATTTCAGCAGCTAACAACAGAGCGCTGCTAAGAATTACAGATAAACTTTACCACTGCTGTAAGTTGATGCCATAGTGTTTCCTATGGTAATGAATCAAGAACCCAGTGTGTAAAATGGATGCTGAATCATCAGACAGAGATCAATAGTGAATGTTAGGACATCACTCCTCTGAATTCATGTATTCATATACTCCAGAGATGCTTTGGGTAACTGGTCTTCCTCAGTGTGCAAACTAGCAGTAGTACTGCATCCAGGCACAGGTCAACTACAGAACAATCAAGTCCAACAATGCTGCCAATGCGGGGGATCATATCCCACACCGCAGACATACCAAGAAGGAGCTTGAGACAAACCACACAGGACATAGATCACAAAAGTCACATTACAATAAAAGGGCAAAGGTCATTACTGGCGTTTCTTAGACCACAAAGCCACAACTCACAATCTGACCATCAGCAAAAATGCATTGTATTGATAAGAAACACAAAAGGAAGCATGCACATGCTCACCCAGCACCACAGGAACCTGGAGGTACTGCCACAGGTCAGCATCAGCCAGCAGCAAATGCAACAATTGAGCCCAGCAAAGTCTTAAACTGTACAGTCTGAAAATATGAAGCTCACCTTTTTCTTGCTCCTCTTTGAAGAAAAATCTTCCAAGTGACAGTGGTTTGGATGTTGTTCGCACATTTCTGTCCTTTATCTATTTTTGATTAGGTCGAGTTTGACACAGCAGCTTCCTTGCTCACCCAAAAGGGCGTGACTCCTCTGTTATAGACCCCATAGAGGTATGTCTGTTGATGTTAAGGGTGACTTTATTCCCAGGATCTGTCTCTGTGTCTTGTATCTCTTGCTGTCCTCGGCGGGCCCTTCAGTGTCACCATGAATGTAGTGCAGGCGCTGCTAATGCTAACTGCTAATGCTAGCTGACTAGTTAGCAGTGCTGCTGTTAGCTAGGTTTCTCGTACCCGAGGGTGTCGCTCCACGGTTTGATTCGTTTTTGTTTTTATAATCATATGTTTTCTTGAGGTACGTTGTAATTTTTGGCCTTTCGTTAAGTGTTTGTCCACTTTCAGCTATCTTTAGCAAACGGTTAGTACGTTTCTGTGCGCCACCTGTGTTTACCAGGTTCATCTTGATGGCGTCACATACTAAACGAGAGAAAAGCTTCTTGATTTTTAATAAATGGAGACTATTACAATACATATCTTTATAGTCGTGTGATATTACAAAAATAAAGTAACAGGAAACATTTTATTGACCTTAAAATAATGAATTTAATATTTACATTAAAATAATAAGTAAATATAGCTCACTGCTGCCACCTTCTGGTGTGGCCCTCAGCGACAGTGTATGTAGCTACAGCGCACTGATTATGACACAAAGGGTCCCTGGGTACAGACAATGAAATGCTTTTGTCTCTTTGTGGTGTATTGTGGTTCCTGTAGGTGATTTGGTATCTCTGTTGTGGTATTATGGCCACAAAAGTGGGTTTTCTATCTCACTGGGATCATTTTGCATCTCTTAATAATGTTTTAGCTGAGTTGTGTGACTTTCAGAAAATACTAACATTCACTGCACACACGTTGGCCTGTTCAGTAATCCATTCCTGTAACCCGGTAACATTAACTGATTAACCCTATAAAACCATTCGTATCATATTTGATACGTGAGGTTTCTGAGCAAAAATAAAATCGCCAAAAATGCCCCATGTATCAAATGTGATACAAAAGAAATAAAAATAATCTAAATAATATGGCACCTCTATTCCTATATGCCTGGGCTGTCTGTCTATGCATATATGGCAAATAAAAATCGTGAATCTTGAATTTCGAATAATGAATTATATTTTGGATTTTGTTAAAAGGTTTAATAAACATCTCAGTTCCAAAAAAATTAGAATGTTCTGGCTATTTTTTGATATGCTGGGCTTTACAGGGTTAATTATATTACTGGGAATTATTGTTAGATAGCCTACTGCTGGGAATTACTGACAAAGATGTGATATAAATTCATGTACTCATGTAAAAGCATGGCTATAGACCCTTGATTTCATATCCAATCAAAGACACAGTTTTGTCCAGAAAGGCACTGAAGATGACTGAGGAGAATGTGTAGGCTAAACACAGACAGACTAGGGAGGCTGCTGGTGGTTACATAATGACTTGTGGGAACACATAACCTCAGGGGATCCATGATGTGGGAGCAGGAAGACTGGAACAAAAACATTAACTGTGCCATGTCCACAGATACAGATCCACACATAATAACACAAGCCACACTGGAACTGGTTCATAGTGGGCTTAACCTGACACCTGTTTGATACCGGAGGTCAACAGGTGACCCAGTTTGAATCAAGTCACACTATCATCACATGAAGGTAATCTTTCACCTGTGGCATGGGGATACAGGAGACCAACTGAGGGGTTACAATTCTTTAATGGTAAAATAAGTTAGATTGGTACCGAGTGGGTATATCTGTACACATGGAACACAAAGCAACTGCAAATGTAACATTACATTTAATTACAGAAGATGATGAATATGGTATTAATCTCCTACAGGCACTTCTTGACTGTAGGGGATTATGAATATGATTTGACTTGACAAACAAGTTCTTGTTTCATATGTCCGAGTTGGATACATGGTTTAAAATATACAAAATGTTTCTACAGTTCTGACTCTTCAGTTTAGACCCGATCACTTAGAGCATAAGAGCTGCCTTCTCTCCCACATCCATGTGCAAGTGTGTTATAACAAGTGAAAACACTAGAAATAATGAACTTACTACCATTTTCAAATGCATCTCTACACATCGTTATATACTGTAAGAGATGTATCAGGCTTGTGAGGCCACAAATTCACTAGAAAATTAAAATATAGTTTAGTATCATAAGTAGTATATAAACAAAATATAATGTAGTGTTTCACAAAATAGTATCACTTTATTTAAACCCCCATTTAGTGTTTATAAGCAATATCATTTAATAGCATTTGTAAAAAAAACAAACTGAATTGAGTCACAGAAGCTAAAGGAACAGAGACAAACTTGGATGTGACATCAGGACACATCCTCTAAACTCTGCTTAAAGAACCACACAGATACAAATGGCTAATGAGAAGCGGGTATGAATGTTTAGAGGACAACAGTGTCACAGACTCGTACAGTAGGAAGAGTTAAACTGAAGTGAAACAGTCCTTCTGCATATGGTTATTCCTCATACTCGGTTGTATTAGGCTCATTTTTTCCGTTCTCCACAGAAAAATCTATGTGCACTAAATCCTCTTGGTTCCTGCTTCCACTCTGCTGACAGGACACATTCTAGCAGCTTCAGCCACATATTGAACATGTGTAAAGAACTAACTGTTAGATAAGGTTGTTTGATTGGAGATACTCACATTATCAGCAAAAGTCTGACGCAGCAGTTTTTTTTAGTTTGAAAGCTTCGTATGTCTTCATGAGCCACAGACAACACATCAGCTGTATAAAAGATCCTAGCTATGTATTCCTCTGTCTGTAGGAATAGTCTCAGGCGTGTTTCCACTGGTGGCTTTCTGAGTTACTGATGCCAGCACAGCCATGAACGTCTGTCCGTCCAGTCAGTCTCACAGTGTGGTGCAGCAGCAGCTATGGTCTGGTGTTCTGGGGAAGGTCAACGCCATTCAGGGGCACAGTGTAGATCTGCAGAAAAGATGTAGAAAGATCTGATCATTGCCCTGAAAATTTAAACCACCATAGTTTAGATTGTCAGAGGTTAAGGCTCCAGTCAAGCTCCTAATGAGAATAGTTCCATTTCATTCTGTTTCTCCCTATTTTAACTCTTCTACTTCTGTGTTGGTCTTTTCTGCAAAAGTGAGTTTGACAGTGAACTGATTTAAAACCCAACCTTTGATTTCATCCCAGCATCAGCAGTTAATTTTAAGCTCAGTGATGTTTTCAGATCAAAATGCTACTTGGGAGCTGTAGCTCATCTCATACGCAGTCAGCCCTCCCAGACTTTTTTAACACAGTTGCCAACTTTTCAGGCCGTCCAAGTGCTTCAACTATCATTCCTTTGACATCGTCCATGCAGAACCTGAATAGGACTTCTACCTCCACAACTCTGGATGCCTAAAATTGCTACTCTTACTTTACTGGGCAGCAAATCATGACCATCTAGCCTAAAAGGCCAGTAATCCTGAAACCTGAGCCAAGCTTCAGTTATATTTACATTCTCAATCGTTGGACATTCAATTTCTGTTTCCCCCAGATGACCTCAAAAGCCTGACGGGTTCTAGCAACAGGATTATCTTACCCAAGCTTCACCGTTCCAGCAGAAGAATGACGACTGTAATGATAATTTTCAGGAGGATAATCTGATTGAGCTGCTCCCAGACCACAGCTGTCTCCACTCACATGACCAAAACTGATGTCTGTGCACGCAGCCATGTGAGTGCTGGAAACGGCTGATGGCATCATCCCCCGGCTGATGACTGAGAATGCTGTGTCTGGATGGGAGGGGGTGAAGGGTGGAGCATTTCTTGTCGTCCCTGTTGCATGTGTGTGTCCTCTGGAGCAGGTAGATCCCAGGAGAGGCCCTGTCTGGCTACTAGGAACCGCAGCAGGGCTCAGTATGGGGCCTTCTCTTTTATCATACATGCAGCTGTCAGATAATCCCTGTGTTTGTGTGTGAAACAACCAAGCAGATGAGTTCACGCTTCCTGGTGTCTGTGGGGAATGTGCAACTGAGTGATGGTGAAAACTCTGCGACATCTGTTGCTGCTGTCGTTTGCACACTGAGGGGCCCTGAAGCCGAGGCCCCGTGCACATCTGCTGTGAACCAGCATGGTTTAGCATGTCTTGCACACTTTGGCCCTTCAGCTCCAAACCAGACTGTTGGCTGCTGTGGATACTGCCGGTGACTTGTACAGATGGAAGCCAACAGTGATGCGTCAGGCAGGATTGTGTTGAAATGATTTGGTTTGCACACTGGTGACTGCTGCTGTCCTGGTGGGTGTCAGGACACTGTGCAGGCTTTGGCATGTGTGCCGCCCTATGAGAAGCACCGTTCAGTTCGGTCCAATCACCCAGAACATTTCCAGGCTGAGTCTGCTCTACACTCCTGTTAGACTGCACATCCGTCTGCGGCTGCTGCTGCAGCTCTTCGTTTGAAAACACAGGATGCTGTTCTTGAATAGACAAACTGCTGAATGTTGCAGAAACATGAGGTCCAGTCTGATCTGAACCATGAACATACCCACCGGTCTCTCTCCTCAAAGCCTCCTCCACATATGAGAAGACATCACTAGCCAGAATTTGATTAAGTTCCCTCGATGTGTCCTCCCGCTCTCTAGTCATCCCGACGAGTGTGTTCTCCCAGTTCCTCAGCTCTGTCTCCTCAACCTCGAGTCCCTCTATCCCTCCACCCCTGATATCTCCCAAAATCTGCTTCAACGAGTCAATCATGGCTTCAGATGTGAGGTCCCTGGTGATAGACGTCTTCTGTGAAGTCTGGATCTGACCCGGCCCAGTGAGCAGAGCGTGGCTGTCTAGGAATGCTTGCTCCAAGGACGGCTGGGGTTGTTCCAAATCAGGGTCCTCTATTTGGGAGCAGACTGGGAGCCGAGGACTGGGCTTCTGAGGCTGGGTGTAAAGGGAGTGGTCCTGCTGGAGAAGGGATCCCAGGAGTGAGGCGGGGTTCAGAGGTTTGTCTGTTGTGGGCTCAGCAGCGCCCAGAGCACTGGGGCCAGGAGGACCAGGGATGGAGAATGGATCCAGAGAAATGTCATACAGGACACCTTCACCAGTGGCGAGGTTAAAGGGAAGCTGCTGTCTTCTCTGATGTAAGTGCTCCTCTCCTTCTTCATTTCTACAAAAAAATTCAAATAAAAGGCAACAAGCAAAGGCTGATTATACAATCCAAAAATTTGAATACTCTGACAAAACATAACACAAGGAAGACTTGTAAAGTGGTTTAGTACATGTCAAATAAGAAATTACACCTCCTGAGCTGCTGCTGTTCATTACAGCTATGCGCTGATGCAGCCACCATGTTGGTACAGGGATGTGTATGAAGGCAGAAGGTCAAAATCACCACAACTCATTCAATTTATAGCCAATTTTCCAGTAGTTTGGTTTGTTACTGATGCCAGACGTCTGTTTATGATACAAGATACTTAGTTAAATTTAAAATGGTGTGGTATTAAACTGCACTTTCTGTTACCATGGTAACCACAGGTCCCAGGTGAAGCCACTGGGGAAGTGCCAAAACCTGCAGTTCCTCGAATGGCCACTAGACTGACTCTAAAGGGGAGTCCACCCCCATAGTCTCCCCTGTTAAATGAACAAAGAGTTTTTTTTTTAATAGCTTACCTGTCTAAATTATACTACAAGTTACGCATAATGAAGGGCTTGGCCACTTTGAGTGACAGACAGGGGGGGTCCCACCACTGGTGGCTACCTTCATTTTGCCCATTCAGCACACCTCAGCTCTATTCACACTCCGCCTCCGTCCATTTTTGGATTCGCCATCACAGGCAGAGTGAAGCACCACCAGTATGGCGGCGGCCAGACCTGAGCTTCATAACCACTCTTCAGAAAACCAGTGGGTGACGTCACGGTGGGTTTGTCCAGCTTTTATATACAGTCAGTGGTGTCAATGCAAAGCAACCGGGACTGAAATTTAAAAGATCCTGATGCTTACGTGAGTGCTTTCTGAAAAGAGATAACGAAGTCTGGTCTCCCTGCTTTGAAGATTATCCTAGCAGAGGCCTGAACCCACTGCCACTGTCCTGTTTTGGTCAGCAGCCTGAAGAATGTGAAGCCACTCTCTCCAGTCTTAATCACTGATGACAGAGCAGGTGAACACAAAGCTGACAAAAGACTGGCAATAATTTAAGTGTATGAATAAGACAGAGAAGCTACAGTAAATGAAGGTAGTCAGGTTAATAACAGCATGAGATCTGTCTTGTAGAATAACTCACTCCTGAGGTGGCTGTCAGCACAATGCATCATGTCAGCAGCATGAATGAACCGATAACCAGAGCCTATTGTGACCAGATCTCTCACTGTATAACCCAAAACCAGCCTCCCTCTGAAAGGAAAACACACACACAGAATGTCAGAGGCAGAAACGGAATCATTTCACTTTCTGGTTCAATCTCTATCCTGACAGTCAACAGAGACAGTCAGGCGTGAAAAATGTCTAAGACCTACCTGGTGTCTATGCCCACAGGAGCAAAGTCCATTCTGTGTTTTGTCTGGAACAAGAGGGTCTCAGTGTGGATCTCTGTGACTAAAAGAGGGTGCAGAGGTGTGGCAACAGCAAACAGAGCGAGCTGGGGAGGAGCCACATTCCCATCAGGTCTGGCATTTCCCTGCAAATCCAGGAACTTCAGACGTCCATTGAAGTTTAGAGTCTGTAGTGGACGAGACACGGTTACACTGAGGCATGTAGTTACACAAACAAACCTATCAAGTATGTATCAGTGGGACTGTTAGCCATACTAGCAGTGGAGCCTCAGCGCTTGTCAGTCAATCCACCAGAGTAAAATATCTCGACTGCTGATGGATGGATTGCCATAAAAACTTGACATTCATGAGGAACTATTCTTATGACGTATTCGAGCCCGATTTTATCTCTAGTGCCACAATAATGTTTGTGGTTTTGCGCAAGGGCGTAATTTCCAGTTCAAGTGCAACTATTTCACTTCATTTTATTCCTGTCCCCCTGACTTTTATAGTTTCCAACTGATTTTCAGGTTCAGTTTCAGGAAGGTCTCTCTGAACTGGTTCTTTTACTGCCCGGCCACCAAAGTCCAGAAGATCTTCAGCTGTTGCTGTGCAGCAACATGGTGCTATGAGTCCTCTTCCACCTGTTTTGCTAACACTCTTGTCTCTCAGGCTAAATCCATGGTGCCTTACTGTGGTGGTTAAAGACATTCCCATCAGCCTCAGCTCTATTTTGTGCTAACAGGCTAAACTAAGACAGTAAAAATTTAGCTCAAAGCACCTCGGTATCAATGTACTGCCTATGAGAGCTGCTAGCATGGCTTGTTCAACAAATGCTTTGATTGTCCTACCAGGAATCCAGAGTTGTGGTCCAGGAGGCAGCGGAAGCGACAGCAGAAGCTTCTTTCCGGGAAAGAGGAGATCTCTGGAGGGATGTACAGAGGCAACATGTTCTGAGAACTGCTTGAAGCTTTGCTGCTGGATGGCCCATCTGCAGGGGAACGATATTCATCTTAGAAAAGTTTCTGTACTGTATCCACCACATCTGCCTTCTATATTTGGACAGGTACTTTTCCACATAACACCAACTCTGTACCTGTCTGTAGAATCTGATTGGTACACAGACATTTACATTACTTACATCATAAAAAATGTCAATTAGAGCTGCACCTAACAATTATTTCCATTTTTTATCTCCAAAAAGTTTCTCATTCGTCTATAAAATGTCAGAGAATTCACTGATGTTTTCAGGCTCTCCATGGGGATGTTGTGTTGTTTTGAAAACACAGAAAATCTCCAGCCTTATCCTTTAAGCAATGACTCACTGATGAGTAAGGTCTTGTACCTCCTGCTTTGACATCCGATTCACTCTCGCTGGGGTTGAGGGCAAAGTGGAGCTGACACCTGAACGTCTCTCTGTCGTCCATGTGGATGAGCTCATACACACTCCGGTGCATCACATCAGACTGTCGACAGACAGAGTTCACATTTAACCTTTCATTAGAACAACACACACTGCGGCATTCACACTCTGTTAAGTGTCAGAGTTTAACCTGATGGAAGCCCAAGAAGTCCTGGATCATCGGGGACGAATAGAAGATTGTGCCATCAGTCGTCACAACCAACACAAAACCATTCAGAGCCTAAAGACATTATGGAAACACACATAAATCCCACGAACAGTGGTGCAGACAAGTAATCCTACTGTACGTTTTGTTTCTGTACCTGCAGCAGGAACTCTCCCTCAGAGAAACTGACTCCATCCAGCGACACAGACTGCCCATTTCTGCCATTTGCTGTGACAAGGGGAGCTGATCTCGCATTTTTCTGGAGCATCGCTGCAATATCCAAAAAGAGCAAATGGTTCAGTCAGAAAACAAGTTGGCTACTCGCACACAGATCACTGAGATTTATAGCAAGCACAGAGTAATATATCAATGTCATGAAGCTCAGAGATGGAATGTAACTAAGTACATTTACACCTTACGCTTCACTGGGGGCAAATATTGTACTTTTATCAAGTGCGTTTCTACGGCATTTGCTGTGTGGTCTGTGTCTTTGCTGCATCCCTGCTGATGTCTCTCTGGTTTATTTATTTGTGCAGCCAACAAAGCAGAAAATCAGAAAATGTGTTTTTATGTGTACACATCTGCACAGTATCCAATTATTTGTGCAAGAAAAACACATGCACCCAGAATCAGCAGTGGAGAGGTTCCCCAAAATTAGCAAGAGATGCTGTATCTGCAGAAACGCTGAAAACTCAGCCGTCCAGAAACTCAACACGGGTCCTGTTTCCTGTGGTCAACGGGACAGAACAGTACTTTCCATCTGTGCTAAAAAGAAGAGATTTTAAAGTTTTGGCCAAATCTGTAATCTAATCTGTGATGGCCGGCATTCACTCAGCCAAGCGATACCTCTTTTCCTTTTCTCACACTAATGACTGGCACACTAACAAACTTCCCTCCCCTCTCTCCTCCGTCCTTTTTTAAAACAAACCCACTCGACCTGCCTCGAGTCTCCCCTCCACAAACCCATGAATTCTGCCATGACATCTCAGTGATGAGCGGCTTTCTACAAGCTCAGATGACTGACTGAAAGAACCCTGAGTTTGTTATTGCAGCAGGAACATGGCATCAAGTGTTGAGCTCAGCGTGACACTGAGAAACTGAACACAATGTGCAAGAAATGAGGACGACTAAACAAACAGGACAGTTTTACTGAAAGGCTGAACATGAATGTTTGACCTGAGTCTGTAACCTGGCCTCCCCACTCCACTTCACTCCTGCCGTTTCCCTCCTCCCTTCTGTAGGTGTGGGGTGCTGTACCCCTTCAGACTTTGGAAAGTGGAGTTTACAGCCATGCTAGAGGTTCCCTGAGGCCGCACATGGGTACGTTAATGCCTCGATGCCCCATGAGTCACTGCTTTACAATCAAATATGTCCAAATTAAGTAAAAGAGCTGCAGTCGGGCCTCAGTATCTTTGGGTTATGATGAGCTTTATCTTGGAGAAAAATCAGCTGGGGTGTTAATGACAACAGCCACCTCACTGCAACCTTGTTCATGAACCGCCAGCTTGCCAGCCAAATTGGCTGCCCCCTCCATTCACCATGGCAACCCCAACACCTGGCGGTGGCAGCAGCATCACCTGGGACTCATTCAGAGCAGGAAACAACAGACGAGTCTGTGCAACAGAGTCAGTGGAGGAGGAAGTACCCAGACTGAATGAAGCAAAAGTAGCAGTGCCACAGTCTGAAAACAAAAATTAAAAGTCATCAATTATGGAAAACTAACAACTACTTTCATTTCACTATCGTCTTCCAGTCATTTTGGCTATTAACTGATTAATCATTGTGCCATTATGCATACTCTCATTTCCCAAAGCCAAAGGTTACGTAACATTAAACCAGACAACAGCTGGACGAACATCAAACCTGGGAGGAGATAACGTGTTCACGGTGTGATGTATGATGACACAACACGCTGATGGAGATATAGTCTTCATCTGATAGGCCCTCCCCCAGCTCCTCTTCATCATTTTCCACTGTTACGTCTCTACTTTATCAGACTCATCCCACTCCTATGAGATTTTACAGATCAACTCACCCTTCCTTTTTAAATCGTCTTATACATCTTCACTTCCAGGACAATCTCCAGTCAGACGTTAGCTAGTCTGAGGGTTGTGTGATAAATAATCGCTCAGCTACTGTGAAGATGCAGTGGGAACGAGTGTGTGACGTCTTCAAATGTCTCCATTCAAAAACACTCCCAACAAGAGCCCTCACGTGGCGCTGCTGACCCTCCTCCCTCTGCAGCGCCCCACTGCTCCATCAGCAGCAGCGATCAGCCGGCTGATAGCAGAGCCACAGAGGCACAAAGAGGGACAAAGACAGCGATCAGCCGGCTGATAGCAGAGCCGCAGAGGCACAAAGAGGGACAAAAGCTTGTTGGACTCTGCTGCTGTTTGAACGTCAGAACCTCACTGGCTACTTGTAGTTTTGTTAGAATCAAGCACATGTTCTGGTTAGGAAGTGGCAGCACCGTGCATTGATCCGGTTTGACAGTAAACATATCATTTAAACTGTGCACACAAATAATTAAAGTGGAAGTGTGGACACTTTGTCTGTGAGAGCAGAAGCTTATTGTCTTCTGTGGCTCTGCAGGAGCTTCGAGAAATCCAAGATATCTCAGTTTAGGGTTGTGCTATGTTCACGTCCTATGGAGTGGATGGAACAGACAGGAAAGATTCACATGTCAGTGAATTGCAGCAAAAAATGGTGGAGCAACAGCTACTTTGGACAAATGCAAGACCAAAAAATACCACAAATGTACACGTTCACGTGTTGCACACAGTTTAACACAGGTAATAATCCGACTGAGCACGCGCCTCTTCTCCTCAAGTTGCTGTTAAGCTGCTCAGTTCACCACTGTATGTGCTGTTAATTCACAAAGCTGTGTGCACTGCAGAGGAGGATCAATTTTACCGTGTTGCCCAACACACACAGAAAGCATTTCTGCCGTGTTTTTTCAGTCGTCCATCTCACACACCTCTGATGGAGTTGATACGCTCCTCTGGCTATCACACAGGCAACATAACAGCATAATGATTTCACTTGTGATACACACATGTGAACCTGAGGCATATTTTATCACTTCAAATGTGTTTTCCTGTGTTTTACATGCATAACCACTGTTAGTGTGTTTTGGGCTCTGAGCACTTCCAAATACCACCATGATCAAGAAACACAAAGTTCCAAGTGTGTGCCAAAGGAGGGAGCACTGACTTATAGGCCACACCTTCGCACATGCCACAGAACTCTTAGGTTTGTGAAACACAAAGTAACAGTGCATTAAACTGTACTTGCACATACCCGCTACACTCTGCTCCTGCACGTCAAATACAGTATTTTCACACACACACCGTCTCTCACTTTCAAAATTTCAGAAACAGGTTTCATGTGACCTTCTCTGTGTAACCTTCACTCTTAATTACCAAAGCTAGTGTGTGTGAACTCACAAACTGAGGTAAATATTACTGACCATGGAAGTAACTCTTAACCTTGAGGTATCCCACGCTGAGCCGGAGCACCGACAGTTTGTCCAGGTGACCTCGGACCTCCTCAGGGAACGGTAGCAAGCTGCTCAAACTGTCCAGCTCTACATTCAGACGGTCTCTGTGGCGTTTGGACGGACTGGTCTTCACTAGTGGAGGCTTCGCACTGAAACGAGACAAAAGAATATGTCCAATGACACAGCTTGACAATCTACAGCTCACAGTGGAATTTCCATCTAGAGTTTGAGCGGGTGTTTCAGGTGCAAGGTACATTTCTCAGATCCTGTAACAAACTGATAGGGGACATGTGAACGTCTGTATGCATGGATGTAGGAGACGTGTGTCTCACGGACATACTCATGATTCCTGTTCATAAAAACAGTACATCTGTTAAAATATCCACTGCTGAATTAGTAAGAGACAACATCAGTTACCACCCAAATAAACTCTGAACCATCTGTTAAAATATCCACTACTGAATTAGTAAGAGACAACATCAGTTGCCACCCAAATAAACTCTGAACCACATCAAATGAAACTTCAACTTCCTGGTTTTTAGAGCCAGCAGGGGCTGAAAGTGTTGTTCATACTTTTATAATTACAAGACTGGAAACACAAGTTTCCTGTTAATAAACAACTGGAGATGTGCATGCAGCTTTGGAGTAGTAAACCGTTTCCACAATATGATAACTTGTATATGGACAGTTTCCTGATTTAAAATGTCTCACATTTACACAGATTTCTATATTAAACTTAGTTAAACTTATTAATGATCTCATGACCCCTCAGATTTATCTCGGACATGCTGCGGCCATGTGTGCCATCCCTCCATGTAAGAGACTCAGATAGAGAAGACAGAACGGAGCAGCCTGTTAAAGACATTCAAGGCCCCCTGTTTAGTTTCCATCCAGCAGTGTGAAGTCCTTACAACTGTAACAAACAGTGAATACACCCTCACTCTTATAAAACAACTGCTAAGTCCACATTTTGTTTACATCCACTTGTAACCCTTGATCTTCTTTCTATGTCATCTGTGGCTGTAAATTAATATCTTGGGGTTTTGAACTACTGGTCGAACAAAACAAACAGTATTCAGGGTAATGTTGTGACATAGTTTTTAATAGCTACTCGTGACGTCATTTCCGTTGCATGGCTGCAGGTGAACTACCTACCTGTTCAGAAGTTATAAACCACACAAGTAAAGCTAAAATAACCCCGTGCCTTGGTGCGAACACCTGATCATCACTATAATAATAATAGTAATAATAATAATAATGATAATTACAATAATACGTATTGTGATCGTGAGGTTTGACCCAACGTCAGTGCCCACGCACTTCAGGTATACTGGGCTATTTCATAGACTGAGGTGAAATTAAAAATATCACCTTTGTAAACATTAAAACGTACTTTTTCTGGACGGGCTTCTTCCTCCTCTTCACTGCGTATCCTCCACCGGTCCCCAGCATGTTGTCGCTCAGGTTTCAGACGAGGATAAGAGTTTTCTTTTCCTGCTGCCAAGATCCGGTAGAAGTCTGAACTGCACGTTCAGACCCAAACGACAAATAATCCAAATATGTTGTCAGACAGTGTTTTGCAGCAACACTTTCGGTCACAGTTAAAAAGTGACAAACTTTCCAAGGGAAGTTCAGCGGCACTCACACCGCAGCCAGCCCTTGGTCTGTGCGTCCTCTCCGGCTTCAGCCCCCCGAGCATCAGAGCACCCCCGGCCCAGAGGTTAGTACTGGTGTGAACCGTCCTCCGTGCGTCTTCCGTGTCGTCAGCTGTGAAACACATTCTGTTCACAGGTGTAATTCTGCCCCCGTGTGGAGCTGTAAAGTATCACAAGCCAAAAGCAGCAGCGCAACTTTCAGCTTCTTCTTCGTTTATTTAATGGCAGTTGGCGACTTCCGGATCGGAAGTATGGCCACATTACCTACTACTATAATAAAATAATCTCACTGACTTTACGATATATTACTGTACTCAGTAGCTAGCCTGACTCTATCCAAAGGTTAAAAACATATTAACAGATTAATAATAATAATTAAAAATTATATAATATCACACATTTTGCTGCATGCTGTGTACCTTTACTTTTGATATTTATAGTAGCCTCTCTAATGTCACTTAAGGGTTTAATGCAGTAAAGAAGTTACTATTTTTATATTGTTGCATTTCTATTTTTACTCAAGTAAATAGTCTTAATTCTTTTACTGCTTCTACCACTCCATATTAATCAGGTAATTACTTCAGTCAAATACATGTAGTGTAGTAAAAAGTCTGTCTGAACTGTAAAACTGGAGTAGTAGTATAAAGTGGAATAGATGGAAATATTTAAAGACAAGTACCTAAAATTTGAGATGAGGTAAAGTGCATGAGGAACTGTTACATTCCACCAGTGTCAATAAAACAAAACTGAGTTTTTCATGTTTTTTTAATTTTTTAATTTTTAATTATCAAACATTGTATATTACATCCAACCAAAATACACGATTTTTATAAATTTAGCAGTAAAAGATTTTATGCAATTTTTTGACCAGCTACAGTTTCTTATACAACAGCACCTCGATCTTGGCTTTTGTAAGTAATAATAATAATTATAAAAAATTAAAATTAAAATTCATGCTTGTTAAAGGCACTGACCGTTGTCTTTACAGTTTAAGGGCAAAAATTAGGTAAGATTTCCCCCCATTGTATTTAGATAAATGGAACCAGAGACTCAAATTGGATTCTAGGTTGTTTTTAGACTGATTTAGTGTTTGACTCCAAACACCAGAGGTTTTGGTTTTTCCCAGGGGAACTCCTTTCTGCCAAAGTGACCGTAGCAGGCAGTGTCTTGGTAAATTGGCTGCTTCAAACCCAGCTCTCTGTAAAAGAAACAGTCAATATAACACTGTTGCATTTACAGTAAAAGATGTTTCAGGTTTGCAGTTGTGAAAAACTACACATACTTCACAATGACTCCAGGCCTCAGGTCAAAGTTCTTCTGTACTATCTGCAGGAGCTCATCTTCATCCCTGTCCGATGTGCCGTAGTGAAACACTGAGATGGACAGAGGGCGGCTTATACCAATGGAATAGGAGATCTAAAACACAGAGACATGACACTGGGGCTCTCAGTCTCCAGAGACAGATTTCTGGCGAATGTGTGCTCGTGCTGGGGGTAGAAACAGGCCGGTGTGACTGAAGGTTTACATGAAGGTCAATAAGAAGAGTTAGTTTTGTGCAATAAACTGCACAAATTACAAAGTAACTGGAGGGAAATGTCCAAACTTCCTCTTCACCTCAGAGTGAAATATTAGCTATTTGAACAGCAAAAACATGAGCTGAAATTAAAGCTCCATGAAGCAAACTGAAGATAACTGAAGTGGTTGTTACCATTTCTTATTGGATCAATCAACTGACTTGAAAAAGACACAATACAAACACAGAGACAAAACCACTGCAAAGACTCACAAAACACAAACTAACAAAGGCAGTGATTTAAAAAAATATGCTAAATTATCACAAAACTACACTACATTACAAATTAATGCAGAATTACCACAAAGTGACGCAAAACAACCACATCCAAGTAGTCACAAAAACACTTCGAAGACACAAAATGAGTACAGACAGGCACAAAATGACCACAAAGACTCAAATCAACTACAAAAGATACAAAACAACCACATAGAAACACAAAACTACTACAGAGGAACAACAGAGTGAAAAAAGGCACAACAAAGACTTTCATCACAAAATACTATTAAAAACATGCACAACTGTTACATAGAGACACAAAATGACAAAGAAAAATGGCTGCTGTGATTTATAGACATTTTGTGTCTCTTTCAGTCTGGGGGCCCACATCATCTTGCACACACGATGGCAACAGGAACCAGAGGCGTCTTTGGGCTGTGAACTGTGAATGTCCTCACCTGAACCAGGGCTCGCCTGCACAGCCCGGCTTTGACCAGAGACTTGGCGACCCAGCGTGCTGCATATGCTCCGGACCGATCCACCTTGGAGTAGTCTTTTCCAGAGAAAGCCCCTCCTCCGTGTCCGCCCCATCCTCCATAGGTGTCCACTATGATTTTACGCCCTGTGAGTCCCGCATCACTCTGGTGGCAGAGAATGTCAGTCAGCTCACATGTGCCCACACTCAACCAATCTCTCTGTGTGGTTTCTAACCTGCGGGCCTCCATTAAGGAACTTTCCACTGGGCAGCAGATGGTAGATGGTCTTGTCATCCAAGTACTTGGCAGGAATGATGAGCTTCACCACCTTCTCCATCAGGTTGTGTCTGATCTCCTCCAGCGTAATGTCAGGGCTGTGTTGCACTGAGATGACCACCGTGTGCACACGCTGCGGCTCCATGGCTCCCATGTTGTCTTTATACTCCACCGTGACCTGCAGATGAGACAGCACCAAGTTAAGATCAAACTCTTAACTCATGACTTATACCATGGTGAACTGTTCCAAGTATTTACCTTTGAGCTGACAGTAGATGAGAGATTCGATCAGGACAGGCTCACCCCGTGTTAAAGCCCTAAACCTGGGTCTGAACCATGGGCTTAGTTTTTTTGATACTGTTCAGTGGACGGCCAACACCTACATGCTGTCAGTTATTTCTTTTTTCAATTTCTAATTGATACATAACCTGCTTTAGAATTGTACCTGGTGCCAGATGTTACTTTTCCCATTAGTGCTACTAGGAGCTAATACTACTGTAAAACACATTTAGCAAAAATGTGTTTGTTTACACAAATTTTTGTGCTGAACTAGTCAAGTCAGGTCAGTTTTTATGCCCCTGTGCCGTGAACGCAGCAGTCAGAGGCATTGTGTTTTCAGGATGTCGGTTCATCTCACTCTGGGGATGGTGATATCTCAGGAATTCTTTGAGGGGATTTCTTCAAATTTGGCAGAAATGTCCACTTAAACTCAAGGATGAACTAGTTTTGGTGGCCAAAGGTCAAGGTCGCAGTGACCTCACCTCTCCCACTCCTGTGACTTTGACTGGTTGGTGGAGTCAGTAATTCTAGTTATTTATGTAGCCAAGTCTCACAACCTTACCCCCCGAAGTCCTTACACCCTCAAATCAGATTTTAAAAAATGGAAGAAACCCCAGGAAGAGAAACAGAGGAGGGGTCCTTCTTGCAGGACAAACAGATGAGTGTGCAGAATAGACAATCATGGCGACATTACTAAATATGAAGATCATGATCCAGGAGGATTCTGAGCGACCTCCATACGCCGCCAACAGATCGGATCTATAATGTGTTATCTAAACACAATAATGACTTGTTTCATTTCAGACTGCTGTTGTTACTGTTGCCTCCTATCAGCACACTGTTATCTGCAGTGGATAGTTAATGATAGTTAAACTGTGCAAAGGGTTGGATTTGGCCCACGGGCCGCTACTATAGTCCCACTTTACCAAACAGCCACACAGACACATTTCTTAAGTACCTTTAAGTTGTTTTTCTGATTTCATTAAACAGGAAATGAAGGGAGTTGGAGAATATCTTGCAACAAAGGCCAGAGTCAGACTGGGAACGTTGTGGTTCACAGTCTGAGCTCTGAAGTGGATCACCTGTGACTTGGAGTCGGGTCGTATCCATGGACACTCTCCGTTGAGTGACAGCTCCTTCATCCTGTAGTTGAGCTTGTGAGCCAGAAGGATGGTTAGAGGCATACACTCCTCGGTCTCATCTGTGGCGTAGCCAAACATCAGACCCTGGAAGGATGAGCAGCTCCATAAGGACAGAAACAGTCATGTGATCGCGTGCAGACGTGTCAAAAGCATAGATTAAATTCAAATCTTTAAACTGAAGTTCTTGCAACCGTTTCCAAAAACACCTGAAAATATTTAGAGAGCCTTGAATATGTTGTCACACGTTCATGTACTGCGTTAATAATGAGAGGATTTGTCCTACTGGCCTTCTTTATCCACTGTTCAACTGTTTTGAGTTTTTTTAAGTTCAGGAAATAAAACCTAGCAGTGACACGGCACCTTTAGAAGAGTCATCGTATCCGATTTTCTTCACGGTGTTTCGGACCACTGACTGGAGATCCACTATGGCCTTGGAGGTCACTTCTCCAATCAGTAAAATCATCCCCGTCTTCGTCACACATTCTGCAACAAGACGTTTCATAAACCAAGATGAATCAGACACTTGTGTTTTTTTTTCATGACCAAGTCGAAGCAGCTTCATAGAGAATAAATAAAAAATGGTGCTATTCAGTATTTGTTATATTAATGAGGTATTTTATTTATACTTGTATCAGTTCTTTGTTATTCTTCCTTATTCAGCTGATTTATTTTACATGGAGCATCAACATTTGCTTTATTTTGATTTGTTACATGTTCTTCATTGAGTTGCTGGAATATCCTGTCTTATGTCACCTCATGTTTTCTTTACCTTTTAGAAAACCTGCTGAAAAATGTGAATTACAAAGAAAAAGTTGTAATAAGAGCGGACAAGGAGGATTTCTATAGAAACCAGAATGACATTTACTGTTAAAGGTCGCGTTGGCGATTCCTTCCAGAAGTATTTTTTGTTAAATATCTTGAATTTCTCTTTTCATCCAGATGATAATTAATACAAAAACTGCACTGACAACATAAAGAAAAACATCCATCACATGTGGAAAACACCTGACCAATAATTTTACTCGTCCCAGGCAAAACCATTGGACGGCCCACCTGCCTGTAACCTACTTCCTACCTGGGCGCCCCCCCATCCTTACATGAGCCAAGAGTCTCCCACGCGGTGTCACGGTTGCAGGCAGACGTGTGACTGCTCTTTTTATAGCTAAAGCTAGTGAGCAACAGCAGCTTTGGTTCACAAACAGAGATCGATGTCACAGGCCAGACCTTCCCCTTTCAGTCACATGTTCTTATGGGTAATGTTGGTGTTGTCACCAGTAATTACGACCTGCAGTGTGAGAGCGAGAAGACATGGAACAGACTGCTTTTACATGGCAGCCAAACAGTAGTCAGCTCTAAGTGTATAGACAGGAGTGGAATGCAGTTAGCTGGGCACCAAAGGCCACATGCAGCATTCATTTTACCAAAGACAGAGTTAGCCGCCTTCCTCTTCACTTGTCCTCGCCGGAAAAGCCCGAACGTCTAAGGCTAGCTAATGGTTACGAGCCAGTGCTAAAGCAGCTTAGCCATGAACCAGAGGTCTATAACTCAGTTCAGGGCTGCAGGTCTGGGCGGGTAACACCATACTGGAGAAAGTTATAACTTAAAAGAAGTTGGATGCTGCAAGAAGTAAAACCAGAATTAACGTTAGTGTGGCTTTTGAACAACGGCGACAACTGAAAGAACAAAAGGGACTGAACAGTGACGCCATGGCAGCCATGTTTCTGCTGGACAGGTCATTATCACTTTGGTTTTGTTTGGGGGCATTTGTTATTTTCCTGACATCTGTAGTAGTGTGGTGGGTTTTAGAGGAGCGGCTTTGGAGAGAAGTCAGAACAAAAAGGTGGGACTTCTTCTGTTGTCTACTTTCAGACTGTTTTTTCCAGGATCCCCAGCCCTACCTCTAACTGAGATGCTTCAGACAGAGCTGAAAACATGACGAGACACAAGGCAGCAAATTCTGAACTTTGATCTAAAAGGCAAACACTGGTCCAGTCTGAGACATATGGCTGTTTAATTATTAATTATCAAATACCTTTGATCCTGGATTCAAACAAGTACAGTTGCCTGTACTATTTTGACACCTGCTACAGTTATATTTGAATTTTCTCTTGCAGACGTTTGTGGAAATTCAGCAAAAATTGGTCTTAAATTTGAAACATGACTAATGAGAGTAATAATAGTATCATAAGTCAGAAACTCACCACAGGCCACTTTAGAGTCAGGGTCTTGGCTCAACGACGCGTCGAGTACGGCATCACTTATCTGATCACACATTTTATCTGTGGACCAAAAGTCAGAGATGTAAAAGAAAAGAACAGGCAGCGCAGTGTTTCTGTTTGCACCGATCATTAACAGTGTCAACAGGGTTGTAGTCACCACTGAGGACGTGTCGATTGTTGTGTCTGGACACTGGAGGCTTTCACACTCTTGGATAAACCTAAAGTCTACAGTTACGTTACAAACATTTAGACAAATGCCAGTATTTTTAGTCAGCATATTTAAATTTGGCCACTTTTAGGCCAATAAAATATAACAATAAGATAATAACAGTCACATTTACTGGGGGTAAGTGGAAAATACCTTAACATTTAAAACAAAAACATTTAACTTTATGCAGGAAAACACGTCACCTCAAGAGGAACTGCCCTGAATAAACTACTCAGTTTAAAGGAGCATTTTGTGAAATACCCTTCCACTGACTTAAAGGGCATTTTTCACCTTTTCTGACATTTCGTACACTGAACAGTCACCTGATTATTAAACTGTCAGATAATGAAAACAATCACTGGTTGCAGCCTTAGAGTTTAGCTCGGACCTAACTAGAGTTCCTACTATATGGATGACGAAGACTCGTCAGTCTGAACAAATCTGTGATTAATCAAATTACATAGACCCTAATGATATGGAGTGAACGTGGGGGTGTGGGGTCCCTGGTGGTCCAGCACTGACAGGGAACGTTTTACTTGTACTCTTAAATACTTCCAGTACATTTTCCTGATAATACTTAAGCACTTTTACTTAAAGCAATGGAGCATTTTTGCAGTGTGGAACAAGAACTTAACAGTTCTACTCAAGTCGTATTTTCAATACAGATTGTGTAGCTGTAATAAGCTGCAAATGATTTTGATTATCCATGTATCTGTTAATTATTTTCTCAATTAAATCATTAATTAATTTCTTTTATAAATTCACAAAATTGGGGAAAATAATGTCCATCATAATTTCCCAAAGTTCAGGGTGACATCTGGAAACATGTTTTGTCCAAAATCCAAAGAGATTCAGTTTATTATCATATAAAACTAAGACACAAAACTCCTCAGAGACTTGTAACATTTTCCTTAAAAATGACTGAAAACTAACAACCAGTTATCCAAACAGCTGTGGAGCCATTTCCCTTTGAGAATCACATCAGCTCTACTTATGGGGGCGACGTTTTGGTAGAGTCACTAGATAAAGGCTCCACTTCTTCCAGCACCGAGGGGTTAATGGGACCAGTAACGACCTCGGTGTTTCTAAAATCCCAGCTATGAAACCAGTGAATTGTGTTAAAACAGAAAACCTGCACGTCCACACAGCCTGTCAATGCACAACAACACACACAACACAGCTACACGGTCGAACATGGAGACTGTACCCGAGTGTCCTTCTCCAACAGACTCGGATGTGAACAGGAACGTCTTCCCGCTGCGGGCCCCGCCGCTCGGGTTCATCTTCAGCCGTCGGTCGGTACCGGAAGTCGGACTGAACGGACCTGCGGCCGGCTCCACGTCTTCTCTGACGTTCACACTGATTACACCCGGCAATCATTAACTCCGAAGGGTTTTTCCTTTTACTCTTTTTTAAATTAAAGCTTTATTATTTCAGAGAGCAGACAGAACAGAGCAGAAGGAAAACATTAACCTGAACAACAGATAATGAAGAAAACAGAGCCCGATAAATAACTTAAAGTCGAGAGTAAACCTCACACAAGTGTATTATTTTAACAGGTTTGCCTTTTTTTAAGTTTAATACTTTCCAAGTATCTATTAAAGTCATTTATCAAAACAACAGTTACACGTATGAATGTAATATTTAACAATT
>NW_018128248.1:283057-310627 GCF_001952655.1 Monopterus albus | reverse complement strand
AGGAGAATTTACTGCAGGACTGTTGGACCACACTGACCCAGTTTGAGACAGTAAGTGTAAATAATATTGGACTAAAGTAAGAATCTATCAAACATGACGTTTTTAGCTTTTTGTTCTCTGTACAGTTTGATCAGTGTCCACATGGCGGCACTACCATGTTTCTGTTCATCTTGTGTTGAATTCATGTAGAATAGTCTACAGAAATATAACATCGGCTACATGATGTTTATAATGGGTTTTTCTACAAGGAGAGAGCCACACCATTATAGTGAACTGTTAAGGTCTGTCTACAGACGGTCCGGAGCCAAACCTCCTTCAAGTCTAACAATTTGTCATGTCTTTGTAGCCCGTAATGAATTTTAGAAAGAGTCGTTGTTATTTTACTGAGACTACATCGACCAAGCAGCAGCCTACATCCGTTTACTTAAATCTTAACTTGTATTCAGTGGTAGAATTCGGTTCAAGACGTTGTTAAACGTATTCCGTACCTAGCCATGAAGATGACAATACTTTGTTTTACTGCAGATATTTTGACTACACGTTGCTTATAACACACTTGTGTACTACTACTGCTGATAATATTTGTGTAGGCCTACTCTCACTAATGTAGAATTTTGAAAGTCGTGATCCGAGTATTTCCGCAGTAACGAAATATCCGGTGCTCAGTGGACCGTGAACGCGTCGCATTGATATCAATACTACATTACCCAAGACAGCCCGCGTCGAGCCATGTTGTAGGAAATCCTGTTGCAGCGGATTATTGTAATCCGACAGAGGGTCTGGACGACACATCGGATCACGACAAAAACCAAAGCCCGGTGGCCTGGAACAGATACCGGTCGTCCGAGAATAAAGAGATCAAGTTGGGCTATGATCTGACGCAGCGGTCGGTGCTCCTGGAGCCAGCGATCGGCGGTGCCCGGGCCGTTTCCTGGACCGATTCGTCTCACACACTCTGACAGCGGCTTGGCTTCACTGCACCGCACCGCAGAGCAGAGCAGAGGAGGGAGGAAAAGCGCTCATTTGTCGGCTAAAGAGATCGGCCCTCTTCTCCCTTGTCCCAGGCAGGTTTAAGTCCAGCCCGGCTTGGCTCGGCTCGGTTGTCCTGGACTGGAGCGCTGCGGGTTGCTCGCAGTCAGCTAGCTAGCGGGGCTAGCTCTCTCCAGCTAGCTAGCTAGCTGGTCAGGAATTTTTTAAAGCTTAGTTCGGAATTTAGCGAATTCTCCGAGTCGCAGCCCAGACGGAAGGAGGATGTCGGCGAAAGACCAGAACAAACTGTCCACCACCGAGCGACCCATTAAAGGTATGTGACATTTATTTATGTATCCACATTCTGTTCTCGGGTCAGGAAGTAAACTGCCGCTGCTGTCAGAGCTAGTTTGCTACACCAGAGCCCCTGGATGACGAGCTAGCCCCGTCAACACTTCAGGTACTCGGGGTTTTCTGTCAAGCCCGGCGGTTCACGGAGCTTCTTACCGCTTCTCCCCATCACGAGAAGAAGCAACCGGGTTACACAAGTGAACCAGTCCGACGACAGCTAATGGCTTAGCATCGTAGTTTAGCAGGTGCCAGATGTTAACGCACACACACGGTTCAGCTTCACCGACACCCCGCACACCTGGCTCTTGTACATGACCGCACGGTCTCATGGTGGCCGACGTTACCGGAGCGTGATGAAGCATTGTGCGGTTTGGGGTGTAAACTCAGCGCTGCATGCAGGAGGTGTGTGGTCGTCGTCCCCCGCACATGCACGCGCGCACACATCTGCTTTGGGGAAATGAAGAAACAGTTGTAACCGGAATACTGAGTTTAAGCAGGGCTGCAGATAACGACTGTTTAAGTGACTGGTTATTGTGTAGGGTATTTTTGATGAATCGTTTGAAACTGATAAAATGCTCCTCCCTGTCCCAGGTGCAGTCTTCAGGTGTGTTGTTTTGACCAGCACAGTCACTTTGTTGTTCCTGAGGACCAGGAGAAAGAGCAGCTGGTCAGAGAAGTGTTGGCCTCTTTCTGCCTGGAAACGGTGAAGCTTGGTTTAGGGCTGGAAACGCAGTGCTGCAGTGTTGGTGACTGGGTGTTTGTGTAGTGGCACTAGATTAACAGTTGTGACAGCCCCCACCCATACTGGTCCACTTAAAGAGCCAGCTAATGATTGGTTTTATTATCAGTTTATCAGCAGACTCCCTTCTGTGTTGGTGGGTTCAGCTTCCTAAAGCAGAGCCATATCTGCTGTGAGATATCCAGGAAACAAAACAACAACAGGGCAAGTTTACGACACGAGGGCAGTGAGAGGACAAACCAGGTTTCAGAAGCTGATGGAAGTGACTCCAGGTATAACGTCCCAGGATGCCTTTTCAGAAACGGCACTGCCTCAGCTTTGTGTCGGGCTCAGGGGCAGAACCTGAACCATGTCAGTGCCGAGTTCCTGATCACTCAGACCATAACACGCCTTGTGGTTTCTGTGGGATCTACCCAGTGAAGTTCACACTAAAGGCGACATTACCCAGTGTGAGGATTTGCTGCTTGTCTTTGTTTTCTCTGGTGTTAAACTCAGCCTATTTGCATTTTGGGCTGGTCAGACAAATGGACACAGTTATTAATAATAATAATAATAAGACCATATCAGGACACAAACCGTATAAAACACAGAGTTTAAAAAATGGGTTAAGACTGGAACGGGTTAGGCACCAAAGGCCTGTCTAAAATGATGGGTTATTAGGGTTGACTTAAAGGCCGCTAGCTCAGTTATGACCTGTAGCTCTGATGGTAGGGAGTTCCAGAGCCTGGGGCCATACATGGCAAAAGAACGATCGTCCCATTTTTTGTATCTTGACCGAGGGACAACCAAGGACAGATGCTCTGAGGAGCGCAGAGCTCTGCGTGGAGCATAGACGGAGAGAAGATCCAACAGGTATCGAGGAGTGAGGCCATTCATGGACTAAAATACAAATAGTAGCACTTTGAAGTCAACTCTAAACTGTATTGGCAACCAGTGTAGCGAGAGAAGCACAGTGATGTGGGTGTACCTGGGAGTGTTGGACAACAGTCGAGCCACAGCGTTCTGACCCAGCTGAAGCTTCCGAAGAAGAGATTGAGAGATTCCTACATAGAGGGCATTACAGTAGTCAAGACGCGAGGTGATGAAAGCATGGATAGCTTTTTCTAAATCTGCGTGTGATAAGAAGGGCTTCACCTTCGTTAAGAGTCTCAGGTGAAAAAAGCTGGTCTTAACCACAGATCTGATCTGCTTATCAAAATTAAAGCTGCTGTCAAATATCACTGAGGTTTTTCACGGTATCAGTGAATGAAGGTGCTAACGCTAAAGCACCTAGACTAGGTACAACAGCAGCTGAATCAGGGATAAAGACGATGTACTCTGTCTTACTCTTGTTTAAGTGAAGGAAATTCTGCGGTAGCCAAAGTTTAATGTCACGGATACAATTATGCAGTGGGGTAAGTGCGTTAGAATCGTCTAGTATCAGTGGCACATAGATCTGAACGTCATCTGCATGGAAATAAACATTATGCCTTGATATGATTGAACCAAGTGGTGATATATATAAAGAAAAAAGTAGCGGGGCCAGAATCGAGCCTTGAGGAAAGCCTGAGGTGAGAGGGGCTATGGGGGAGGAGAAATCGCCAATCAAGACAGAGAAGGTCCTATTGGTCAGGAAGGAGGTAAACCACTTTAGAACCGTGTCTCTCGGGCCAACACGGTGTTCCAACTGGGAGAGCAAAACTGCATGATCAACGGTGTCAAAGGCTGCTGATAAATCTAGAAGAACTAGAATAACGGGGCACTTGGCATCAAGGACAATTGTAATGTCGTTATGGACCTTCAGTAGTGCCGATTCAGTGCTGTGATGAGGCCTAAAGGCTGACTGAAACTTATCAACAGCATCCAGTCAATCTAGATGGGACTGCAACTGGGTAAGGATGATTTTTTCCATAACCTTAGATAGAAAAGGCAAAAGGGAAATGGGTGGAAATTAGACGGAAGAGAGGGATCAAGGTTAGGCTTCTTGAGGAGCAGTCTCACTATAGCATGCTTAAGGGCAGTGGGGACCGTGTCCAGCCTTAGGCAGCAATTTATAAAAGTGACCAGAGAGGGACCAATAGTGTCAATAACCTCCTTAATTATCCTGGCTGGGACAGGATCCAGGGGGGAGGAAGCAGACTTTAACTGCAACACACATTCTTTAAGTTGAGGCAGAGAGATCGGAGTGAAGGTTTCCAGAGTATACAATACAGGAGAAACAGATGGTACAGAAAATGGATACTTGGGGGTACTTTGTCTAATATCCCAAACTTTGTCAATGAAGTAATTCTGAAACCCATTACAGGTTCGGACCAACCCCAGAGCAACAACAGGATTAATAAGCAAATTGATGGTATTGAAAAGAACTCTGGGACAGTGACTGTTTTTCAAGATAATATTAGATAGATATTGGGGTTTAGCATCTTTAACAGCTTTCTGATAAGAGACCAGGCTGTCTCTTAAAATGTCCAGAGAAACATGCAGGCCATCCTTCCTCCATTTACGCTCCGCCTGTCTGCAGCGTCTCCGCAGGGCACGGATAGTGTCATTTAACCATGGTCAGGAGTATTTCTAGCTCTCATCCTTCTAAAGGGAGCGATGGAATCCAAAATCCGAGAGCACTTAGTCAAATGAAGAGAGAAAGATGTCGGGACACGTAGGAGGGTTAAGAGCTTCTGATGAGTAGAAATCGGAGACCAAGAAAGCAGCGGCAAAGTCGGGAGCCATTAAGGGAGTAATAATCGTAGGGCCATGGGTCTGGATGCACTCGACAGCACCAGGACTTCAAAATGGACGAAGAAGTGGTCAGAGATGGCCGCCTTTGATACATCCCCAATGCAGACAGACGGACCTCGTGAGACGACGAGGTCCAGTGTACCCCCACGTTGATGAGGGGGACATAATACTGACTGGGTGAGATCAAAGGAGTCCAACAATGAGTTAAAACCATTCGTCAGCTGGTCAGAAGGGCAGTTGACGTGAATGTTAAAATCTCCATAAATGAGCAAACTGTCAGACTGTGGAATAAGCTCTGCTAAGAGTTCCCCAAATTCGTTTATGAAATCCTTGGATTTAGGAGGACGATATATAACTGCACATAAAATAGGACAGCGAATTGTTACAATAAAGGTTTGTAACTCAAAACTGGAGTCGGCCTTGGGGGGGAGAAGGCGACATTTTAGGGTCGGCTTAAAAACAGATGCCAAGCCGCCGCCTCTACCAGCGAGGTACGGGGTGTTGGAAAACAAGTGATCAGCCGGAAGGAGCTCAGAGAAAAGACTATTGTCTCCTTGTTTAAGCCCAGTGATAAGAAACATGTCCAGATCGTACAAAGAGACAAAATCATTAGGGACAAAAGTTTTATTGTTAAGTGATCTTGTTGAAGAGAGCAAAGTGAAGCGGGCTTGACTTATCCTGAGAGAGTTAGGGAAACTGTTGTGGAAAAATAATCTTTTAAAGCTCAGTGAGTGTAAAATAAATACTTAACATCAGTTCTAAAAGTTATTACATATTTCTTCGTGCAGGAAGGAGGTTTCTCTGAACAGAGTCTAATACAGTCTGTTACAGGGAAGCTCAGTGGACAGAGTGTGTGAGTCCTTCTTATACTCAGCCTACAACAAAGACAGATGCTCAGATAAGGGAAACAGGATACAATTCACATCAGGACACCTGCCCTTTGGTCCCAGGTCACATCTGGTTTAGCAACCAAAAGGCATACAAAGGTTTACGACCATGCAATAAACGGTCTGGGGGTCACAACCACACAAATGACTGCATACAATGACATGAAAGCATCAGCTAAAGAACTTAAGGGGTGCTATTATAAAACAGTGATGGACTTCTGCTTTTCTGACATTTTATTGGCCAGAAGATGAGTTCAGTCCAGACCCTGTGCTGCACAACAACACACAAACATGGAACATAAACAAGAAAACACGCGACACAAGGACACAGAGTGCGGCCACTGTGTGCACAGCTCAGTGTAGAGCAAGATAAACTGCAACAGGAACGGCGAAGGCAGTCAGGAAAGGGGCTGGCAGATTAAATGATAACCAGCAGTTAAAAATGAAGTGTGATAACAGTGTGTGGTCACAGAGTGTAGTGTAACACGGGTCCTGTATTTGAGCTGGTGCCGTGATGTGGTAACCAGTTAGCCAGCAGGTTGGTTGGAGGTCAGGACCGGTATGAGAGGCTCAGTAGGTCAGAGAGGCTGAGGACCAAGAAGCATCATCACATCATTAAAGCTGCAGTGGCGTTTCCTGTTCACACTGATCGAAGTCTTGAATTAAAACCTCCTTTGTTCTGTTTATTAGCTGGAGGCTGAATGTGGTACCTGGCGCTGTAGAAACAGAAAACTGTAGGTTATGTCACTGACAACAGGTTGTTTGTTTAAGCAGTGCAGACACAGGAGCATGTCAGTGACAGCTGTGTGTGTTTCCTGTTGGTGCGCCGGTAACCGACCACGTCATCATCCTCAGCTCACTCCACCATCACTGCCATCTGACACAGCTCCATCAGTCATGAACAAGGACAGAATCATTTCACTCGACGGGCTGTGCAAAGGAACGACTGATTCAATTACCAGTGGTAACTAAGCTGAAAGGCCAGAGCAGGTCTATCAGCACGTACACACACACACACACACACACACACACTCCAGCTCCTGCTCACCAAATGACCAATAGGATTACAATGCATGAATTGTTGTACCTTTGTTGAGTGCGGAGTTGCCCAATAAGATAAAATGGATTGTAAGACCTTAATTCGGGGTCAGTGGATGGAACTCCTGTGGGAGCTCTGTCTCTCTGATCCCAGCGCTGTAAGGTCTACCTGTGATCAGACGGTCAGTAAACAGTCAGACAGTGATTTTAAACAGTCCTCTCCTGTCGTCACTTCTCGTGCTTCCAACTAAAGAATTGGGTTAATTTCTAACATAGGTGACGGAGCATTTAATGAGTCAGCTGGGCTCTGATTGGATCACAGAGCCACCATGGTGCTCTGAGGCTTAGTCCAGGATTTGAATGGGTTCTGCTACAGCTTGTTGCTTTTTGTTATTTTAGAGTTTTCTCCCTTTTCCTGACTCATTGTACAACAATCTCAAAATCTTTTTCCCCTGTTTCTGACTTTATTCCAATTTGGTACTGTTTTCTTGTGGTTGTGGTTTTGGTGACAGTTTATTAAGTCAGAAGTCTGTGATGTTGTAATGTTGTTATAATGTCGTTTTTGATCAGACTGCTTCCGAGAGGCGTGGACGGTTTGGAGGCTGGAGTTTGTGTTGCTGTCGGGAGGAGTTGCTGATGTTTTCTCCATCACATTTATATCCATGAGCCCATCCTCTAAAAACGGGCACAAAAGAATGACTGTTACTGTTCAGCACAGATTTTTAGGGATACAGTTGATCGACAAACATAATCAGCAACTACTTTGATTACTTTGAGTAATCATTCCAGGCATTGTTTCAACAGCCAGCGTTTGCTGCTTCCAGTTTGTCCAGTCTGAAGCTGGTGGTCTGGTGTCAGAGAAGACATGTTTCGGTGCAGTTACTAGGACGAGGTGTCCTCAGGAACAGTGCATCTCAGCCGTTGACTATTTGAATACCACTTCCTCCAGTGGTCTGTCGCACCTCATTTTCACAGCTGTGGTTATGTTTTCCTGTCTTCAGAAAGTCAGAACAGGCTTCCAGGGTGGGGGGTAGGTGATGTTGTCTGATCAGACCCACGTCTGTCTGGAGCCTGGCTGGTTCCTTCTGCTGGCTGAACCAGTTCAACAGCACTGACACGGTTGGCTAATGTGTGCGACCCAGTTTGGTTTCAGAGCTGCACTAAACTAGACCACTGGGCCAGGAGAGAGAGAGAGTGTGTGTGTGTGTGTGTGTGTGTGGACACAAGCAAGCGTGTTCAACTCAGTTAGCTGTGACTTAGCTGTGACACCTGCTTTCACCTGCTCCTGCTTGTTAATGTCAGTCACAAACATACCCACTACCAACCCCCTTCCCCCCCCCCAGACCTGCCAGGTCTCTCTACGAAATCAAGGCGTTTTCCAGCAGTTAACCTGCCTGGTATTTCCTCTAGGGCCTGGTGTGTGCTAGTCTTTGTCTCCGGGTCGAGCCTCAACATGCCCGTGTGCTCTTCAGGAGACTTTCTGTTACTGATCTGCAGGACTTTGTAGTATCACTGACTGCTGCTGGCTTCGGGTGCACGTCCAGTTTGATCACATCTGTCTGGGCTGCTGTGACTCAGACTGTGTCCACGTTCACACAGAAACACGCTGAGCATGCTGCAGCCTGCGCTACAGTCACGAAGTAAAACAGCGGCCCCTCCCTAACACGCCTACCTGCACCTGAGAGAGAGACGAGTTACCTGCTGACGTTCAGCAGCCTGAGATAACGAGCAGGAGGGGAAGGGCAGTGCTGAGCAAAGAGCCAACAGCAGGACGCTGTTACATGTTCAACAGGCTTCTGTCTTATTATAGACGCCATGACTGACTGAATATTTATCAGCAGCTATTTTAATAACTCATCTGAGCTTTCATCATCATCATCATCACCTTTATTCAGGGAAAGAATAGTGAGAGAAGTTGAGAGCGAGCTTTCCTTCTCAGTGACAAACACGAACACCTTCAAAACAGGAAAACATACAAGTGGTATTAAAGTCCAAAATCACAAGACACACGTTAAAACAGTAAATAGACATAAAATGATGTTAAACACATTTAAACAGTAGAGTAGCATGTAAACACAGTTTAAACTGATAAAGGAACGAGCACAGCCAGTCGGGTTTTTTCTGCAGCTTCATTAAAAACCTTAATAAGATGGTTCAGTGCAGCATGTGGGTCAGAACGTGTCACAGTGAGAGGACCAGACCATCACATCAAAACACATGGAAGTGCAATGGAATGACCATCGATAATCAGGAAGCCACGTCTCTGGAATCACAAGAATAACATTTGTTGGCCGAGTCCACAGTAACATAGTCTACCTTTGACCGTAGGCCGTGTACGTTCATATGTGTAACACTGAGGCCCTTATGATGAGAAAAGCTATGAAAGTTCAAATCGGTCCCGATCGGCCGCCGGGTTCGACCCCAGAACCTTCTCGCTGTGAGGTTCTGGGAAAGCCAGAAATCCCAAATAAAAGCAAACTCTCCTTTCTGACAAGTTTGATGCTTAATGATTTGATCAGTTGGTGACTGACTAATGGAAGAACCTCCAGACTGATCCTCTTCTGGTCTCGGGCTCTCGGTTGGACTAGATGTTTCAGACGACGCCTTGGGCTGTGGGAGACAAAGCGGGCGTTTTCAGGTTTGCTGACATTTCACCATCGATTACAGAGATGACTGAACAGGACACGGCAGAGTAAAGACAGCGGTCGGTGGCAGCTGTGATCCGTTGTTTACCTTCTGTGTGGTTCTGTGCACAGACAAACACAGTGAACCAGGATCAGCTATTTGCATCTCTGCTGCAGTCTGTGCTGTGCTTTGTGTGTGCTGACTGTCTCTGGTGTTTGTCGCCTCATGCTGAACGCTGCGTTGACAGAAGTGCTACGTCTCCGGGATGAGCAGCTGTCCTGACACCACCCGTCTCTCTCTCTCTCTCTCTCTCTCTCCTGTCTGTAGCGGTGCCGTATCCCCCCGGTACACGCCTGACGGTCACAGACCTGTACGTGGATGGGAAGCCCAGCGTGGAGCTGCTGAAGGCTCATCTGGTGAAGGAGGGCCGGCTGGAGGAGGAGGCGGCTCTACGGCTCATCAACGAGGGAGCCAGCATCCTCCGGCAGGAGAAATGCATGCTGGAGGTGGAAGCCCCCATCACAGGTAACAGCCCCCTGACTTGTGGGCCTCATTGTGTCAGATTTCTCCTCAAAGTGAGCATGACAAGGACAAGCAGCCAGTGGACACACAGCTCCACTGTGTCCAGACACCAGTAAACCCAGCAGTGACCCCACTGGTGACCTGTGAACACACACTGGAGTTTAGTCTGACTCAGCCCCACACACACTGTCCTGCTGCCACAGACACTAGAGACCAAATGTGGATTAATCCGCCACTGAAAATAGTCCCCAGCAGGTGCCTCCAGTAGCTTCCTGCTGCTACAGGCCATGTTAAATATCCTGGGACAGAATCACTACACTAGGCTGTAATAACTCTACAATCAGTGGATTGGCTGTTAATGAATGTCATCCAGGTGCAGAACGACCAGTATGAACCGTTTCCTGTACATACGGGATCTCGGCTGCAGAGTATCATGTAATACGGTGCTTCTATAACCCAGCTTGTACTCTGTGTGTGTCCAGTGTGTGGAGACGTCCATGGCCAGTTCTTTGACCTGATGAAGCTGTTCGAGGTGGGCGGATCCCCCAGCACCACCCGCTACTTGTTCCTCGGGGACTACGTGGACCGGGGTTACTTCAGCATTGAGGTAGGCGGTGGCACGCTCACACCCACGTGTTTGTGTTTCTGCCATCTAATCTGACATTTGCAGCGACGGCCTGATGTTCAGTCACGGCCCCATACGGCCTAACACAGCATCTTTGAATAGCTGTAGAATGAAAGGCGCACTGTCGCCCCCCTGCCACACTCTGTGTCTGGTCTGCGTCCACACTCTGTCTTGTGCAGCTCTGGATGCATGACATTCTTACTGGCCGCTGTCAGCGTCCTCGTTAGGATCAGTGGACGTCCTCACAGCCCAGGCTGGGCCACAGAGAGCAGGTTCAACGATGCAGTCAGAATCCGGGTCGGGTACCTCTTGGAGCAGCAGATGCTCCTTTGAACTAGATTAATTTAGAAGTCGTTTAACTTCACGCTGCCCGACTCCAGCGTGACACAGCTCTGATCACTGCACGCTGAGTTCACCCTGGTACCAGCTGGAAGCTTCTGATGAAGGCGTGTGTTAGAGCTTTGTTTTAGGCAGTGGCCTCATTTTAGTCAGTTTATTTTTTATTTATTTAAAGCTACAGCTGTCTCCATCTTTGCTCTGTGCAGTTACCATAGTTACAGCTGTCTTCATGTAACCATGGTAACTAGAGACAACAAAGATGGAACCAGCTGTAGCTTTAAATACATACAAATAAATAAAAACAGGGCATAAGCCTGCCAGTGTCAGGGTGTGTCGTTTACATCTCAGCAGCACCGATCGCCCTGCCACAGGGTCTGTAGTGTCCACGGTGCCCTGGGCTGAATCCAGTACGTGGGATTCTTGTCCCTCCTGTGCCGAGTCCGGAGGAACAGCTGGTTAGATCGGGCCATTGTGGACGATTCCTTCAGAAAAGGAAAACATAGTAAATTAAACAGGTGGTTTGATGCAGCACAAAGACACTGATTGGACGAGTGGGTTTGTTTGGACGTGGTGTCTGTCGCCTTCACTGGTTCCTCTCCCTCGTAACAAAGGCCCGTTTAGAAGTGAAGCATCTCCATCACACCTGAACTTTGAAATGCTCAGAGGCTGAGCTGGAAATCACCACGATGAAGGACGTAATGTGGTGGCTTCCCGTCTCTCACAGGCTTTCACTGTTAGTCATCTGCTAAAGTACAGCGACGCGTCCTTAGACCAGCCACAGTTCCAGAGGTTTCCTGTGAGGATGCCCTGCAGGTCTGGGGCTGCGTTGATCACTGATCATACTGGTAGACTTGTTGATTTCTGGTGGTCCAGGCAAACTGGGGACAGTGTATTGAACCATTAGTTTTGATCAAGGTTGACTGTAGGTTTAACCTTGTCCATCGTGTGTTTGTCCCGTAGTGTGTGCTGTACCTCTGGGCCTTGAAGATCAACCACCCCAACACACTGTTCCTCCTCAGAGGTAACCACGAGTGCCGACACCTCACCGAGTACTTCACCTTCAAACAGGAGTGTAAGTCCTGTGGCTTTGTTTGTCTTTCAGAGTCCCCACCATAGACAAACGTCTTATCTCATTGTATCCTAAGAGGGAGTGGTGCTGTGTGTTCAGCTCAGTGTGTTTAAAATGTCTGACCTTGGGCTGTGTGTGTGTGTGTGTCCTCCAGGTAAAATCAAGTACTCCGAGTGTGTCTACGATGCCTGTATGGAAGCGTTCGACTGCCTGCCTCTGGCGGCGCTCCTCAACCAGCAGTTCCTCTGTGTGCACGGGGGTCTGAGCCCTGAAATCACCTGCCTGGATGACATCCGAAAGGTAACTGGGACCGGATGGGTTTACTCATCCAGCTGTGTGGGCGTTCATGCAGAAGAGGAGCACTCAATCTGAAATCAGCTGAGCGGGCGCTCAGTGTGAAATGATGCACAGAAAAACTGTGCAGGTAAAAAAGCTTCTCCAGTGGGTGGTGACTCAGGAGCAGGAGGGAGCTGAGAGGTGCATCGGCCAGAGATTATGTTCAGAACGTGCATGGATACAAGCACTAAGTGGCTTGTAGAGCAAAGAAGGCTGCTCCAGACTGCAGCGTGTTTCTCTTCAAACATCAGGAAGTTTATGGTCATGTGTCTCCAGAAGCAGAGGAAAGGCAGGAAATGACCAATGCACAAGGGACCAAGGGGGTGAAAGGCTCTTGAGGTGAATTTGTGATATAAATAAAATTGGACTTGTCACACAGAGACCGTGTGCACTAAAACAATAGCTTTAATCACTTAGCTTTAGTCAGAGCCTAGAAGCTAGTGAACCATGTTGAAACAAAACTGAACGTGAAGCCACATGTAGATAAGCCACACATCACAGCCAGGACGCTGCTCACTGACAGACAGGATAAGTCAAACGTATGAAAACTGGGATGCACAGAAGAACATACACAGTATATTACAATACGGGAGGTTTTAGCTGAAGGCCGGTGTGGGGGTTAGACAGCTGTTCAGTCTCTGCTGGAGGCTGTGATGACTTCAGGTGTCCACGAGTATGAAACAGGTTTTGAAAGTGAGGCTGAGTAGAGGAGGAGTGATGGTACAAGCCTCTCAATACATGTGGGAAACACACGGTCATGGTCAGTACAGTTTATTTCACTGCAGCAAGGTGCTGAATGTTCGTGTTCCTAGCTGGCTGCTGTGTGTCGGCGTCACTTTAGTTAAACAGCACCTTTAAAGTCATCGGTGGAATTGTGAGTTGATGCATTTATAAATCAAAGTGAAGCTGTTTCTGTAGGAAATGAAACAGCAGCATGAAGGACAGAAACAAAGTCTTTAGAAGGTTGATTCATACTTTACAGGAAGCACAGTGGCTCTAGCTTTAAGCACCATTTATGTTCATATGTACAGCTTGTTACCATGGGATGTGTTGTACCGTTTTCATCTCCAGTGGCTTGGCAGGTCACCATGGAAACGCACTGTGGAGCTTTGAGCGGTTTCCTTTAGGTAGGACTGTGTGTGTCTGAGCTGTGTCACTGACAACCTGCACCAGCGCCGTGAAAAGCTGCAGTACCGTCTTATAGAAGAAGAGCTTGACGTTTCTGGAGCAGCCAGGCCATTGACAACAGTGTAAAGCTGGTGAAGCTTCAGCAGTTTGTCTTGTCATCTGTTGGTGAGAAGCTTGTTTTAAACCCTGATGGTGCAGAAAAGCTTCCTCTGTCTCTGATCTACAGTATACTGACCTACAGAAATGTCCTGTGAAGGGCAGCTAGGTTAGAGGTGAACCAGAAACCCACAGCTGGACAAACCTCTGATCCGTGTTGGAGCCACAGCTGACGGGGATTTAATTATTTAATATAATTATTTATTGAGTGACTTGTTTCATCTATAAATTGTGTGATGTCTTCTTGTCCTGTCTGTCACCACAGGACGGTGTCTCAGCAGCTGGAACCACAGACGTTACTTTAGGAATGACTTATGTGATTCATTGATCATCAGTTAATTACGTCGTGACTCTGGGATCTCTTCATGACACAGGCCGCTGGTTTTATGTGACCAGGTTTAGTTGGAGTTTTGACTGTGTGTGTGTGTGTGTGTGTGTGTGTGTGTGTGCACGCAGCTGGACCGGTTTAAGGAGCCTCCTGCGTTCGGGCCCATGTGCGACCTGCTGTGGTCGGACCCAGGGGAGGACTCCGGTTTTTTTTTACACTGCTGCCACAACAGTGTGCGAGGCTGCTCGTATTTCTACAGGTACGGCGCCGTCAGAGCTCCGACTGCCGTCTCTGCTCGCTCCGCTAACCTGAGCTGGTTAAGGCTTTCATCAACATTGGCTTATCTCTGGCTCAGTGAGCGCTGGTTAAATCCCCTGTCACACAGACAGTGAAAATAAATATTAGCATTCTCTGCTCTGGATGTTGACACCACGTGGAGGTCGCAGTGCAGCGAGCGCTGCTGCTCTGAAGCCTGTTTGGTCCTTTCTCAGTTTGGGTTGCACATTCAAGTGATTCATCAAGGAATGACAGTGAACAGCTGTGTGTCTGGTAGACCTGGGGGCGACCATGCCCTGCTGTCATGGTTTTATATGACTGATCCAAGTTTGTTCAGTGAAAGTGCAGCTTGGAGCGTCAGGCCACAGCCCCTCTGTCGAGCCCCTGTGTATGGAAACGTTCTGGTGGATTCATGTCTGAATAAACACCTGAGGAGACGTCCTGGTGGCAGCCTAACGCCGCACAGCGTTTTCATAATGACAGTGTGTTGTACACTGTGGGCAGGGCAGGTACCACCTGACAGGCGATTCGCAGCACGACGCTGAACGGCTTGTGACTAAAGTTTAATTTGAAGTATTGATAAAATAATTATTATTGACCTAATGAACCTGTCGGAGCCCTCGGGGCACCGGCGGCGTCTCAGCTGCACCAGAGCATTTGTTAAAAAATGGTCTGGTGTATGGTTGGAGCAAAACTTCCTGTACTCTTGTTCCTGACCTCTGACCTTAAGTTGGGCCGGACCAGGTTTAATTACTGTTTATATTAGTGCACCAGGAGGCAACGGGGAAAAGAGTAAAATGAGGGTAAATGAGCTGACATGTATTTACACTGTTCTTGGTAAAGAACTGTTCCTTCCAGTGTTTCCATTGAGATCCATCTTGTTTTAGACGTGAACAGATGTCGACAGCTGATGTTCATGCAGCTGTTGAAGAGTCCAGGGTTTAGGAGTGTGTCAGGTCCAACGGCTGAATGAGGGTTATGATGTAATGAATGAAAACTGAACTCTGACCTGTCCTGTGTAAAGCCTTGACATTAATCAGACTCTAATGTCGGGGCGTCTCTCGTTGAAGCAGCCGAGCTGTAGGAGGACGCAGGTCGCCTCGGCTCAGCTGCTGCTGTTTGTTTGTCCTCTCAGAGACCTCTGTCATCATCGTCACTAATGACTCACTGTGCTTTCAGTTACCCAGCTGTATGCGACTTCCTGATGAACAATAACCTGTTGTCTGTCATACGAGCACATGAAGCCCAGGACGCCGGGTGAGTCAAACAGCAACCGGTCACTGTGATTGGACATTACATGTTGTGTTATGGTAACGTCTTCCACTTTACGTTTGTCTGATGTTAATGCTGTTTTCCACTTTGACCTTTGAGACCAGTAGCAAACGGCCGCCCATACATGTTCAGTGTTTGTGTTAAAGTTACCGAGTTAACGTCTCTCCTCTGCGCTGCTGTGACGTTTATCTTCGTCTCGCTGTGTGTTTGGTGACCGGCAGGTATCGAATGTACAGGAAGAGCCAGACGACAGGCTTCCCTTCTCTGATCACCATCTTCTCGGCCCCTAACTACCTGGATGTGTACAATAACAAAGGTGAGTGAGGGGAAGGGTGAAACCATGGCAACAGGAAGTAGAAACGTTCATGTGTTTGGTGTGTGCTGTCCCATGTCAGCGGCCGTGCTGAAGTACGAGAACAATGTGATGAACATCCGGCAGTTTAACTGCTCCCCCCACCCCTACTGGCTGCCCAACTTCATGGACGTCTTCACCTGGTCGCTGCCCTTCGTTGGAGAGAAAGGTGAGTCTGCCCGTCACTGCTGTGTGACTTCTATCTGACTAAGGTGAATTTGTTACTGGAAGACGCCACTTGTGACATTTATCACTATTTTCTGTTTATACAGTCAATCAATCGTAAAAATAAGACAAATGGTCAAATAATCAGGAAATAATTGTTACTTTCAGCCTTAGACACAGATTTGATCCACATTTATATGTGAGTCAATATTAGCCCCACATCCAAACGGGCCCCAGTGTTTAAACCCTGCTCTGGACTTCCTGTTTAAACACCAGGCATGTTTACTGTGCACAAACCCCGTCCAGAGACCAGCAGCACCGGTGAACGTGGTGTCCTCACCGTCATGTGTGTGAGTCCCCCCCTCCCCCCTCCTTTGTGTAGCTTCCCAGTGTCTTCCCGTTCCCTGTGCCGCAGTATCAGGTCGGACGTGCCCAGTGTGACGCTGTACTCGTGTCTCCACAGTGACAGAGATGCTGGTGAACGTGTTGAACATCTGCTCTGATGACGAGCTGCTGTCAGAAGGGGACGACACATGTGAGGGTAAGAGGATGTAATGCCTTCATCATCGTCATCACACCTGCTCTCTCGTTTTTAAATAAAGCAGAACTGGTGTTACTCACCCAGATGTTTTAATCGCTTCCCTCCAAACAGCTGTTCAGAGCTCTTGTCTGAACCTGTGCAGGTTGTTCACTTTGCTGCCTTTACGTTTGCGGTACCTGCCAGCAGGCGACCCCGACCCTTTACGTTTGCTGTTGGCAGACAACCCCATGTTGCTCTTGTTGTTGGACACCGACAGCTTTAACAGAGCAGGGTTACATCGGTACTGAAACCTCGTGTGGGGGGTGTGGCCCTGTTATCCTTCAGCCTGATGTCCCTGCTCTTCTGTGGCCCTCAGCCCTCTGGTTCCACCGATCACCTCTTCTTTACCTGTGAATCCCACCTGAGAACATGTGCTAATTTATTTAAGAGCAAACAAAGGTCACTTTCCGGTAGATGACGGCAGGCGACCCCGACCCTTTACGTTTGCAGTCCTGCGGCTGTGACTTGTTGCTCTTGTTGTTGGACACCGACAGCTTTAACAGAGCAGGTTTACATCGGTACTGAAACCTCGTGTGGGGGGTGTGGCCCTGTTATCCTTCAGCCTGATGTCCCTGCTCTTCTGTGGCCCTCAGCCCTCTGGTTCCACCGATCACCTCTTCTTTACCTGTGAATCCCACCTGAGAACATGTGCTAATTTATTTAAGAGCAAACAAAGGTCACAGTCTTCTGGTTTATAAACTACGATGCAGTGAAGATTTAGTGACTAACGTGGGCGCCGTTAGCCTTTCCTAATGCCTGGGAACCAAATAAAACGGTAGCTGACACCTGCTCTAGATTTGTAGGCTGCAGCTTTAAACCAGACTAAAGGTCCGAGTTGTACCTGTGAGTGTTCGTGATGTGAAGCACAGCTACAGCTTTGTCGTGTGCATTTCTTCTTGTTCTTGTCCTTCCTCTCCTTTGACTGATGCCCTTTCACGTCGCCGTTCAGGTGGAACTCCTGCTGTGAGGAAGGAGGTGATCAGGAACAAGATCCGAGCGATTGGAAAGATGGCTCGTGTCTTCTCCGTGCTCAGGTGCGTACTTCTTTCTCTGATCGAGGTTTACACCGTCACAGTGGGGGGTTTACCCTGCTCCTCATCCTGATGCTGCTGTTTGACATAAATGAGGGTAATTTGGCCTTTTGTACCACGTGTTGTGTGATTTTGTTCATATTTTTATGCCTTTTGTGGATTTAGTTTTGAACTAAAGCTTCTTTCCTGACAGTAAAAGAGATTTAATACTTGAGAGGGACTCTCTTAATTTATAAAAGCTATTAAAACCCCAGTGAAGACAGAAATAGGCTCTCTAGTTACACCTTATTTCCAGTCTTGCTCCACTTTGACTTTTTCCTTGATTTGCATGTGTCCTCCTTTAATCCTGTGCAAGTGTGTCAGAATAACTTGTCCTTAAATGAATGTTCCCGTTCAGAAAAGGTCTGAGTTATTTTAAGGTCCTCTCCAGTCCCACTTTAGTTGTTAGTGAATGGATAATCAGTTATGTTGTGTTTGTTATGGGTCAGGTTTACGCACCAGCCTGGCTACGTGCCGTAAACACGTGATCAGTTTTACATCAGCTGCACTGGTTAAACATATATACAGCTGCCTTTTTGCAGTAGACTGAGTGGTGCAGTGGGTAGAGCAGTCGTCTCCAACTGGAAGGTTGGAGGTTCGAATCTCAGTCCACGTGTTGAAGTGTCCTTGGGCAAGACACTGAACGCCCAAGTTGCCTGTGATGGCGGTGCGTTTGCACGCTTTGGCCCGGGGCCCTCGGCGCCAAACAAAATTTCATTGTACATGTCACAATGTTACAATAACAATAAAATAAAGCTTCTTCTTCTAATGAGGACATTTTGTTGATGACAGTTTTATTTCTGTTTGAGCACCACTTTACATTACATTAAGCTGTGAACAGCAACTTGGACCAGTGGAGTGTAAACAGGAAGCCACAGGCGCTAATGTGTGTGCAGTAACTGATCACTGGGCTGAGAGAAAGGGGCTCCAGTTTGCTTCACTGTGGACTGGGGTTCAAATCATTTTTTCCCTGACTGTAGCTGAGGTTCATTTTCTACCAGTGAACTGACTCATGGCTGCACAGGCCCTGACGTGGACTGTGATGGGTTTTCCACTGGTCTCCCAGTGTGTGTTGCAGGAGCAGCCAGACGACTAGAACACAACATGTAGTCCACAACCTGAGGTACTTTGTCCCGTTCCTCGCTCTGACGAAGCTGTGTTTGTTTGTGTTTTGGCAGAGAGGAGAACGAGAGCGTGTTGATGCTGAAGGGGCTGACCCCGACTGGGACGCTGCCTCTGGGAGTTTTGTCCGGAGGACGGCAAACTCTGCAAAGCGGTGAGTGTGAAGGCAGCGCCCCCCCCAGACACTAACAGAGTCCAGCTAACACTAACTCCCTGTGCCTGCACTCACACCGAGAGACTAACAGCCCCCTCAGAAACACTCGACATCCACACAGTGAAATGTCAGGTGGTGTCGTCTCTCCTCTAAAGGACCATTCTGTGCAAACACCTCTGCCATGCTGCCCTATAAAGAGCTACAGAGTGAGGGTGGGTCAGACCTGCTGCTCGACAGAAACACCGATTTGATCAGTACATCAGCGCTAAAGTGAGTGACTCAAAACAAACTGACACCATATGCTGCTCCTGACCTCTCTTTGCCCCCTCCCATCATGTTCTGTTTCCCAGCGATGATGTAAACTACGGATGCCTGGTTGGGACAGACTGTACAGAACGTAGCCTCCAGTCTGCAGCTAGCATTAACTGCTAACGAGTCCCGGCTCTAGAGCGGTGCTACAGTGACACAGTGTCACGTTACCGTGTCCAGAGCTCAATGATTTCTGATCCATATTCTCTTTGTTTGGCTGACAGTGTTTGTAGAGGACGTGTCTGTCTGATGAGGACACAGACGGCTAAGCTAGCTCAGCTGTTAGCTCACATCCTGTTGGCGATGTTGATTCTCCGTTAACGTCGGAAACAAAGCGACCGTATCCTGACTAGGGCTGCAGCTAAAGAGCAGTTTTCTTATTAATAATCTGCTGTTTGTTAACTGAGAGTTCTCAGTCACAGTTTCCTTTAAAGCCCAAACATGTTCAGTTTATTTGGCATTTTTACCAAATAAATGACTAAAGAGGTTAAATGGTGAATACGACCTGTTGACCAGCTCGTCAGTGACTCACCCGCCCGCCGCGGCTCCAGCAGGGTGATGGCTGAACACCCTGCTCCCAGAAGAGAACGGTTTTGTTCTCACGTCTTTTTACGGCAGCACGGCGTCGACACTCGGATTCCTCTAACAAACCTTCATGATGACGATGATGATGCTGATTGACTCTGTGGGTGGAGGGCGGGGGGTGTGATGATGGACTCCATGTTCACAGTGATAACGTGACTGACTGAATGCACTGATATTTAACCTTCCCACTCTCTCTCCATTGGTTTTGGGCATGGCACTTCTACTCACGCTTACACAGCCACCGTAGAGGCAGAAGAGGCACGAGGTATGCAACCGTCTCCGTCTGTGTCTGTGTCATGTTTTACCTGTGTGACCGGGCCTGAGAGAAGGTCACGAAAGGTCACTGTGTGTGTGTGAGTGTGTGTGTGTGTGTGTGTGTGTGTGTGTGTGTGTGTGAGTGTGTGTGAGAGAGAGAGAGCTGCAGCCGCTCAGTTTGTTTCTGATGTAGTCAACTGGTTTACTCAGATCATCTTACACGTGATGTTATTTTACATGTTGTCATACTTGATATACTTGACTACTTGATATCTTTGTACTTGAATTCGTCCATGTGACGTGTTGTTTCAAAGCTTAGACTCTTGTGTTGATGTTACCAGTTAATGATGCTCGGTGCCGGTCGGTGACGACCTTCTAGAACGAATACACAGTTGTAGTAGTGAAATGTCCCTTTACTGAACGTCTGTCTGTTTGTCCTCATGCTGTCCTTGTGCTGGTGTGAAGTAAGTTTACTCTCCTCCCAGTACTGTGTGTGGTGTGTACCAGTAATACCAGTGTGCAGCAGGGTCAGAACGTCCAGAAGCTTCTGAAGACACTGAATGAGGTCACTAACGAACTGGAGCCTCGCCCTGGTTCTTTTAGTGAGGTGTAAGATATTCACTGTTGACAGAGTAAAGTGATCAGAAAGCAGGTGGAACACAATGTTCTGTTGTCACCACGTTCTGGTGTCGCCGTCAGCAGAACCATCAGCTTTGTCTGGAGGGCGCGCGGTACTTTCTGACCCTGCTGTTATCAGTCGGCCGCGGCTCTGCCTTCATAGACGTCTGTTTCTTCGCAGCCATTCAAGGCTTCAACCCGCAGCACAAGATCCAGAGTTTTGAGGAGGCCCGAGGTCTGGACCTGATCAACGAGAGGATGCCCCCCCGCCGTGACACCAAGCAGCAGGAGCCCGCCCCCTTCGTGAACAACCTGCCGGCCAGCACCGGGCCGCCGGACAAGAATGGCACCAATGCACAGGCCTAGATCCTCACCCTTTATCTCCCCTCTTCTTCCTCTCCTTTGCTTCCTTCCTTCCTTCCTTCTTTCCTCCTTTAAGAGCAGAAGAGGCGGTTCAGTCCGAGCGACTCGCGCTTAATTTAATTTATCATCCGAATATCACAGTTTCAGACTGAAGAGGAGACGTGGACTTTGCTGGAGCCACTCGCTGCCCAGTCCACTTTTTAATCAGGGGTCTGCTCATCACAACGACACTGTTTTCTGTTGGTTTTATTTTGGTGAGGGAGGAAGTGTTCACACACACACACACACGCGCGCACACACACACACACACACAGAGGGACAGAAGCTGATTCTTTCTTATGCCAATGATAGTGTGACTGAGCTCAGAGGAGCTAAGTATTGACATTTTTATGACATATGTACATTTTAATTGTTCTGTCTTTTCAATGTGATGTTTTTTTACAGCACACTGATTTAATCATCGAGTGGGGGGAGAAGGGCTGAGGGGGGAGGGAGGAAGAGGTAAAGGGTTACTCTGCATTGCTGAAACTTGGGGCTTTACGTATGGGAGTTCATTAGAAGGTGGAAATGAGCAGGAAGAGGCTTAACTCGAGGGCGTCTCGCTGGCCCCCGGTGCACGAGGGCGATGCTGAGCGGTGTCCGAGACTCCCTGTGCTGGCATGAAACCGCCACAGCTTGAGTTGAGATTTGCTGGGAAACCACTTGGATCTTGTTTTTGGGGCTTTGGCCGTTGTTTCTCTCAGCAGCAGTGACACAAGGCTCACGGGTCAGAAACCGAGATCCACGGTGTCACTACACCTCCAGGGGAACATGACGTTGTTTCTCTCAGCAGCAGTGACACACCGAGATCCACGGCGTCACTACACCTCCAGGGGAACATGGTGGGGAACTGTCAGTTTATGGCTACACCACCTACAACAGGGGCACGTCAACCACTCAGTGGTCAGTTTATTAGGAACCCCCGTCTGATCCTTCAGTGAACCCTCCCTCATGAGGTGTCGGTTCACTGTGGAGGTTCCTTCTCCACAGGCCTTTCACTTATGTCCAGCCCACACACACCAGTATACCACAGTAACTGGCCCCAACACAACCAGTGTTTATACAGCTCACAGACTGGTAACAGCTGTGAAATGATCCCACCGTGCTCTGAGGTGACTGGTAACGGTTGCAGATTAGTTTCAAGACAAAACATCAGATCTGTCATCTGCTAGAATGTGAAACTTTCCCCCGTCACGTCTTTGGCCTTCACACTGTAGGTCAGACATTGTAGACGTCACCTGGGACTCTCAGAAATCTGTGCACGTCACAGCTTTCTGATGGTTTATAAACCAAACCGTGCTGAAAGTCGCTGGCAGAGCCGTTGGTAAAGACGGTAGACGACAGCTGCAGCTCTGAGAGAAACCACGGAGAAGCTTCAGAACAAGAGCCAAGTTGTAATGAACCTGTAAAAAGACACACGGCAGTGGGAGTGCTGGGGCTGCTGAGGTCCTGGGTGGGTTTGGTCTAATCATTCTGTCTTTGCTTTGGAGGCGGTGGGCGGCTCAAGCGTTCAGGCCTCGTTTCCGGCTGGAGTCTCAGAACACCTCTCAGAAGGCACAGAAGCTTTCAGGATAAGAAAATCAAGTCTTTTTCTTTCCAGCTCAGTTCGAGGAAATGAGAACTTGTTAGTTGAGTACATGTACTGCCAGGCCTCATTTCTGTAGGTGTTTCACTCCATTCAAATAAAAAACAGAGAAGTGATGGTGCTTGTGTGTTTGTTGAATGCTGCTGCTGCTGCGCTCAAGGACGTCTCTGTCGCCAAGCGGCTGCCAATCAAAGGCCGGCGTGGGAAGTGTGTCTTTGTGTGGATTAATCCTGCAGGGACACGAGTGGCATTGAAACATCGCCAGCTCCTCGCTTTTATGTGCAGGCCCCATGTGTTTCTTAGCAACACTAACCCTCCACGTTATTACCTGCAGCTCACTCCAGATGAAGCACCCACAGCCCCGGTTTGTCGGAGCGAGGGGGAAAAGGTTCATGGTCATAAAAACATGTATGACAAACGCAGCGCTGCAGAATCTGTTCCTGCAACAGGTGTGAAGCTCTAGGAACAGGCACCAAATCAGAGAGGGAGAGTGGTGCTGTTAGGAAAGTAATGCAGGAAAATACCAGGAATTAGTCAAATCCCTCCTCAGGAAACCGTCTGCTTCCAACTAATGACTGGCTGCATCCTTTAGACCTCTACAGTGTGTGTGTGTGTGTGTGTGTGTGTGTGTGAAGGGTTAGGATGAAAAGAGAAATCCTTCCTAAAGTCTTTGACCAACAAATCAACACTGACATATCAGTGACAGTCAGAGCACTGGTCCCAGACCGGACCTGGTCCCTGTTCTCCCAGTACCACGTGTCTGTCCTGAGGTTTTAACCATCACAGTGACATGAGGATGTTTCTGTTTCTTAATTTCATGCAGGGTCAATAAGAGAAAAACCTCTGGCCCAGATGTTTCTGATATCGGCCTCTGGAGGTTTTGTGGCACTGACTGATTGTTTCTTGGTCCACTCGAGGCCCGGTGCCCAGGCTGGAAACACAGGATAAAGTTATAAAAACCTGTTCACACATCACCCAGCCATGTGACCTGAAACACTGATTCTAATCCACCTAAAGAACTGAACAGTTCTAGACTAGTACTTGTTGTTGGGGTCATAACTCAGTCTAAGGTGACACAGGTGTGATGGTTTAAAGGAGACCAGGACAAAGCTGCTCCACATTTTCTCTGGTTTATTTGACTCCCGTACGTTGTACAGCAGAAACAGAGGACTGGATGAAGGTGGTTCTAAAGGAAAGCACGAAGAGACGTTTTCTACCTCAAGACATGATCCAGCACAGACGCTACGGTGCATGAACTGCTCCTTTAACATGTCTGGTACGTGGACGGGTTAGTGAGGAACGAAGGCATCAGCGGGGGTTCATAAACAAAACGTCAAACAACATGTTCAAACGAAGCCAACAGTTCACAGCAGCAAACGAGTGTGAAGTAATAAATACATGATAAACAATCTGCTGTACAAGAGCAGTTCCACGTTTAACACGTGACAATCAGCTGTTGTTCAGAGCAGGAGCACATCAGAGGTGAGAGTCATGAAGGGTTTGAGGCCACTGGTTCCATGGAGCCTGTAACTGGTCAGTAACTGGTCAGTCACTGGGACGTATGACTGTTGTTTATGCAGCAAACTGTGACTTTACAGCACAACCAGAAGAGAATAAGGAACACTAGAAGTACTGTCCAAATATTAAAGGTGAGGCAAAAGAACGGGTTTGTGTCTGAGATCGGATACGAGTGGGATCTAGGCAACGTCAGGTCTGTGACTGTGGACGCTGCCTCATCTGTCCTTGTAATGTGGAGACTTTAAAAGAACTGACTGAATATTATCAGGAACAAAAGTCTTTTATCAGAATGAACCTGCAGCTACAAACGGACTTTATTGTCAGGATGTGTCTGGACACTTGGGCTGTTGGATGTGATGCTCCAGGGTCATGACCCCGACCTCTGGATGTGCAGCTCAGAGAAACAGAGAGACAGGATGATGATGATGATGATGCGTGGACACATAAAGAGGGTGGTTTGCAAGCAGTGTGATTATAAGTGCAGCACAGGTAACATGTAGGTAAGTGCATCAGTTAGGGTTGGTCGGAGTAAAGGGTTCATCTGGACCAGCACTCTGGTCCTGGGACGGCTCACATCCAGGACGTGAAGGGTTACTTAGACATGTTTGTGTCGACTAATGTGATGAACGGTTGTGTGGCTGTCGATGTCGGGGCCTGTTTCTCTTCCTCCTCTCGAAGCAGGTGGTTTGTCAAGTACTAGTTTGGGGCTGAGGTCACTTCCTGTTAGAAAAGCGAGGCTTTCTTCTTCAGTTCATTTCGTCTCCACAGAGAGAGGCGGTCGAACTCGGCCATCGGCATCCCGAACACCTGCTCGAACTCCTCTGGAGCCAGATGCCTCTGAGACGAAGAGGAGGAGGTTTAAGGTTAGTAGTTCACGCCTCAGGATGTTAGGATGCAAACCCACTTGTGCCCCCCCCCACCAACCTCCAGTCGGGTGCGGTCGACCCCTGGCGGCAGCTTACAGCGCCCCCTGTGGGTCACAATCAGTGCTTCATAGGGATGGACCTGAGCAGCAGACACACACGGTACAGTGCACGTCATCACCACTGTCCATCAGCTGTTTGATACCATTCATATTGTAGCAGAACCTGAGTCATACAGGACGTCAGGTGGTAGAAGTACACAAAAATACTCAAGGAAAAGTGCAAGTACCTGCCTAAAAAGTACTCCATTACAAGTAGAAGTACCACTTCAGATCCTGTACTCACGTACATGCTCAAAATTTACATTACTTTGTCTCTGGGCATCAAGTCTGAGGGACCCAAAGATCCAAACAGCATCGGTTCTGTTCTGAATGTAAGACGTTTGCTGCCAGCTGTGTTTAATGTGACTCCTTAAACACAACTGGTCTTGTTGAGGTGAATGTAAACGGTTGTTCCAGGTTTGTTCGACGTCGACGCCTCAGGAATAATATTTACACAGAAACCCGACACGTTCGGGCCTCGTTAGGTTTGATTCCTGCTCAGACTCGGCGACAGAGACGAGGCCTCGCACTGGTTCTACTACTGGGAATAAGCCACAACATTAAACAAGTAAGAAATCACTAACTAATAGATCAAGTCAGTGGAGGACTGGAAGCGGGGCTCACCTTCTGCTCCAGGATGCTGGGCAGAGAGTTTCCTCTGTCCATCCTCTCCCTCCGAGCCTCTCCGTTCTACACAAACACACACACACACAGTAGAAGAACACACACTGTATGTACAAGCTGCACAGTGAAGCCAAGCCGAGAGTCAGCAGCGGTAGCCACAGGTGCACGGTGCACTGGGGCCGGTTTAGCGCGCGCACACACACACACACACAGATGCTGTGCAGGAGTCAGTGCAGACTCGTAGCTGCTGGGCTGCAGGAGGCCATGCACATGCTGCGCGCACTCTGAGGTGGAAACGTGCCGGGAACCAACTCACCTGAGCAGCTGTGGCAACATGAGGACAGGAAGAGAAGACAGTGAGGCAGCTGGTTACTCATGTGTGTGGGATGGCACCTAGTGAGTGTGCACGTGGTTCTAATGCTGTGTAAAGCTACAGTCTGTCCTGGCACAAGCTGGGCCACGAGATGCGTGGCGACGGCCCTGTGTGAGGTGAATCTGCATCCTGACTCAGTCAAATGTGAACACGGACATGAAACTGGACTGTCAGTCAGTGTTTACGTTGTCTGAGGGCAGCAGGAAACCGTCAGAGCAGGAAACGTACCTGGCCGCCCCCGGTCTCCATCTGTGGAGAACTCCGCCGACTGCATCTGCAAGGAGACGCAGATCAGTCACGTTCCATACTCAGTGTAAAACCAAAACCCTGTTCAGCTGTTCACACCTGCAGCTACAAACAGTGACGTTTCTCCCTGTAAGTTTAAATTTATATTGACCACACACATTAAAATCTTCACTGTGGAGACGAAGGCAGGTCTGAACTGTGTGATACAACTGTCTTGTTTCCTCTGGGCTTTGTTTTGTCGAGAAGCTTCAGATACATGTTTATCTCACTGTCCATGAAAGAAACTAGATTTATTTTTACATAATTTCATTTAATGGCTTTTTATCCTGAGATCACGTAGTAATGGACAGTGGATAGAATCAAGTCACTGCCCCTCGGCCTCTCCACATCAGGGTCTGCAGGTTCTATTACTGATTCAGTTGTACATGAAGCATCCAGGTCTGCTGAGCAGCATACGACATGAACACGTGCCTACAGAGCTGATCCACATGTTAACATGACTGGGACCGACCGCCTTCTGCAAGGCCGGGTCTAAAGTCCACACTGACTTACTCTGGTCAGGCCGGAGCGCGACGGAGACTTTGATGCACTTGCTGACAAACCTGCAGGTGGAAACACAGGCTGCTGATCAAGAACAGCGTCACCGTGAGGCCACAGGCTGAAGTGCGACAAAGCCTCGGAAGTCTTACTGCTGTGCATGTGAGTTCTGTCGGGCAGCGACTGTGTCTTCCTCCGAAAATGAACGCCTTTCTCTTTCTCCTCCTTCAGGATCAGACGGCCCAGGTTGGACTTGATCTGGATTCAGACACACAAACACAGGAGTCTCAGGTCTGTGTGTTCGACGCCCCCCCAGCTCTGGATACGGTGGAAATGGTTTGAACTGGTTCTTTATAAACTCTGACCAGCAGCCCCTCCCTGAGGACTCTGACACGACTGTGCTCAGGCACCAAACCAAAAGTTCACATGCACACAAAACTGAAAAACCTTGTTAACCTGTGCACGTGTCCCTTTACAGTCACAATCAACCTGCCGTGTGACCGTCTCAGCTGAACTTGCACAGGACTTCATGAGTAACTGGTCTTTGCTGACCTCCAGTGGCTGAACTCGCTCGCCGCAGTGATGTGCACGTGTGCTACACTGCACCATGAGATTCGGTTGCAGGTGCCACACAGCGCGTCTGACCACAGAGCGAGGAAACAGGTTCCTGCTCAGCCACAAAGAGAAGCAGCAAAGCTCTCGACAGGAAGCTGCCGCAGGCCTAGTGTCCGACCCC